>NW_024386378.1:0-47245 GCF_016835505.1 Polypterus senegalus | reverse complement strand
ACTTATCTGAACACATCCACGGATTTACTTTCGGACGTTTACGGTATGCCTCTCTGATCGGGACCCCAGCGAGCTCCTGCGCTTAAAACCCACAGGACCAACTCGATGACGTCATTTTACGCGGACACGTGTCTTGCAGCCTCCCCAGCCACGGCTCGTAAAGGCGCTTGCTATCCTGAATCCGGACGGGCGTCCAAAACACGAAGAGGCGGCATATGGCTGTCATCAAAATTGGCACCTTCCCTTTGATCGCTTTTCCATTGAAGGGGCTCGAGGGACATGTAATCTATCCCGATGGTTTGGGTTTTTTAGACCGGCCTGAACCAGAAGCTCGTACGCATCACAAGGCACGTCTATTTAAAGTTTTCCAACAAAGACTTCGTATCACTGGAAAAGCAAGAGACACACATGAGTGAGCGAACTCCTTGAAACTGACCCGCGGGAGCGTTAAGCCCACTTTCGACCAGTCACTTGACTACATTATAATTACGTGTCACCCTGCAAAGTCCGCGCGTGACATAAACGGGGACTTGTAAGTACAGTAAGTGTCACGGTGCTGGGCGCCCGTATGCCTCCGCACGGAGTCGAGGCATTCGGAGACGGCGAACGTGCAGAAGATCAGTCACACGTATGCCTGCGACAAGAACACACAACCCGAGTAGTTACTCACTTGATCCATCTTCATTCCACCTGAACTCTTCGTCTTCTGAGAAAGTGAATGAAATGCAAATAAAGTGCAAAATCGGAGTCCGTCAAATAACTGAGATAACTGTCGCTCGCACTGCAGAGTAGGTTAAATACGGTCTGGCACAGCTTACATCGAGTCAGCCCTTTACTGTGAGGGTGTTTCCAGCATTGACATCTAAACTCGACGTGCTCATCCATTACCGGGATTTTAGCGATGCAGGTTACCTCGGCTGAGCTTCAGAGATTTCAGATCGAAATGCGACACGAAACACCTGGAGATGCGCGCTGCCTTGCGACAGTCCGAGCTGAGCGGCCATCAGAGCCCCTTGCTGTACATGGGCATCATCTCCTCATATTTGAATTAGATTGTCCGAATAATAAAAAATACAAAACATTTTTAAAAAATCTTGGTTTCACCTCTTAGTTTGCATGTGAAATCGTTTAACGTAGAGTAGGCAAGACAGACCAAGAAAACCTGAGCTTAGCCTGCGCGATTGTATAGAGTCCTGTTAAAAATCAGGAACCCATTAGGATTTCAGAAATCTGCTCTTATTTTTTAACCGTTTGGGGATCTTCAATAAAAAAGGTTCTTTCTTGAACATCCATATCGATTGCTCATTTCGGAACAAAAAAGGTTCACCTATGGAATCGCTAATACTTCGGGTAATAAGGAATAAATGCCTTTATTACAGCATTCTCGTTTCTGTTGATCATTATTTAGTATTTCTGTGCCTATATAATAAGCATTAAGTAATGCGGGCCATTTTACTTGAAACACCTGAGATGGAACAGCAGACACAGCACAACATACTGAAATTCGCTTAAACTAACTCAGGGACTCGGCGGCCGCAACCAAACGAAACAGCACTGGGTCAAGCAGGAGTCACATTATTATTATTTACTATTATTAGGCTGATGCTTTAATCCAAGGCAACATTTGAAATGACATTCGTTACTTTTTTTTTTTTTTTTTGATTCTCCAAGCGGAGCACAGGCAGAGTCTTCAAAATGCTGTTTCCTTACGGTTCTTAGCTATATATTTACTATTGCTTGACAAAGCACCATTTCATTCCGGGAAGGATTCTCTGCATATGAAGTTGGTTCTTCCTGCTCTGAAAACCTTCCCAATATGCAACCCTAACCCTAAAACCTGAAATCTTTACTGTACGGTGGGCTACCTAGCAGGGCACCAACAGATTAAGAAAATCCGAACTTTGATACTGTATGCAGTACGAGTCCTTTTAAAATCAGGAGCTCAGCGGTATTTCACAAACCTGTTACTATCTATTCGTTGCTATTTACTGTATATACAGCTTGTATACGGATCTAAATAAATACAAAGTTCTTTCTGTAGCCCTCATGTGGATGGGTCTTTTGGGAACCAAAAAATGGTTCCTCTGTGTCATCAATCTGGCACCTTTATTTTTAAGGGTGGCAAGTGAAGTGACTTGCTTTTGGTCACACACACTGTCAGTATTGAGATTCGAACCCACAACCTCCGGGTCTGAAGTCCATAGTTTTACTACTCCAAACTTAATTATTATCCATCTATTTTGTATAATCGCTTATCAAGATGCAGAATCACGGAGCAGCTGGAGCCCAATTCCATCAAGTACGGGGTGCAGAAATGCACAGCAGAAATAATCCATCGCAGTCACACACACACACATCAGGGGTAACAGGGCACCGCCAATCCCCACTTTGCAAAGTAACCAGAAGCACCAGGAGGAAACCGACGTGAACACGGGGAGAACATGAAAACATGACGGACCGAAGTGAAGTTTGATGCCATGATGGATCGTCTCAAACTGGCCTTGATACCGAGACGGCCAAGTCGTTTACGTGTTGCAACGACAGAGTTTGACGAATTAAGGAGCCTGCCTTCTTGCCAGTACCTGAAACTTAATTTATGTTTCACACATAAATATTACATAATTGAATCTTGTAAATGGAGTGTTATTAATTAACAAGTGATTTAAAAAAAGAAGAACTAGCTCTTGCATGCAAATAACTATTACTTAACTATCGGGTACGTCGCAATTATTTTGCAAGCAAATATCCATCTGCACGCCGTACGACGTCTACATGGCGTTAAACCATAGCAGTAGAGTGTTGTACCATGTTAACCATAGATTGATACAGGACAAAATAGAGTGAAATGACACCTTTTATTGGCTAACTAAATAGGCTACAAATGCAAGCTTTCGAGGCAGCTAAGGCCCCTTCATCAGGCAAGACCAGTAAAAGGTGTCATTTCACCCTACTTTCTCCTGTACGACGTAAAACAGAATCCAACACTGGTCGGGACGCCAGTCCAGCAACACTCGGGCTCACAGGGCTAACTGAATGATGTCAGTCATAACATCCGAAGAGAAAGATCACAGTAACACGTTTTTCTTTATTCATTGCCTGCTGTTCACATCTGAAACTGTCAAGGCTGCTCATACACACCCCCAGTCGAGCTCTCATTATACGAAATGTAAACTTGCTTATCAAATAAAATGCTTGTGTTCGGCTCATTGCGTTACACGGCATGCAGACGCCGCCAGTACCACACTCATTCTGCAGGCGCGAAAACCACAGCTTTAAAATGCTTAATCATAACAAGTGCACAGACTTGTGAATTATGCAAAGTGAAGCACGCAAGGCATATAATAAAAGGATTAAGGCGATTCTAACACCCAAACTCACCATTCAGTTGTAGTTTAGAAGTTTAGATCCAACAGTGGATGTCGTATGTTTGTCGCTTCGCTGTCAAAAGTTTCTGTGAGGTAAGATCAGACTCGCGTGGACCAAATTTACTGAGCGCCGTGTGGGCGTGATGAAACGGGGGCGGGGGGCGTGAGCGACTGGAAATCAAAGAATCTTTTGCCTATTTATTTCGCTATTAAATTGTATTTTTTAACGTTACCGTTGCGTGTCACATTATAAGCGCGCAGGTACCGCCACTTTCTCGGTGCACTTTAACAAATCTGCATTTATATTTGTGCCTGTTCTGTTCACAGCGCCCCGCGGTTGCACTTAGTGAAGACCGCTATACAAAAGAACTTGTTTCAGATTGCAATGCAAATGATCGCACCGTAATGTAAGAACAGCGAACATTTAAAATTGGTTAGCACAATTTGTAACGCAGGACTTTCATTCGTCCAACTGAATTACTAAAATCCTCCTCTTTCACGTAAAAACACGCCAAGGTTGCTATACAGGGTGGTCCAGATCTAATTGTGCAGATCCAGATCATCTGGATGACTTTGTTCGGCGCGAAGACGATTCTTCACGTCGTCAGTTCTCACACTTCTCGATGGTCCGGGATTTTTTCGGTGATTTTCTATGTAATAAACATAAGAAGTTATAGCGTAATGACAATTGCATACTTAGATGTGGACCACCCTATACTTCTTCACTTTTTTTTTTTTGTTTGCCTTATCATAAACAGAAGTGAGACTTCTTGCGCTCGTGTTTCAGTTCTTTATTACTCGCAATTACTTCTAATAAGCGTTTCCAGTGTTTCTTCCAGCACGGCAGATCACCTCACCGTATTAGAACTATATGTTAATGGTTCAGAAAGGCAGTTTTCTGTTCCCATCTTTTTAACTTGAGAATGTATTTTTCAAGTACTTTGCAAATATACAGAAATGCTGACCAAAGTTTACATAGTTTTGCGGGTGCACTTCTTGAATAATAAAAAAAATAATAATAATGTACTGACACCGAAAGGATACGCACGTACGGAAACTGAACTTCGTGTCAATAGCTGGTGTTTCGACGGAAGCGGTACGACTAGCGTACAAGACGCGGTCATTGCCACTTAAGACTGTGTCATCGTATGGAACCCGATCGTTCCCACAAAACGTGCCATCACCAGTAACGGGTCAGACATAATTTTCCATGAGAAGAAGCGATAAATCACGCGTCTTCGTGGATGTGACAATCCTAGATGACAGCGACAGCAACATCCTGAGCAAGAAGCCCGAGAAGATCGTCAGGCATAATAACGTTGAGACCGACGTCACACAGAGAACCCCTTCGCCAAGTTGGAATTCTTAGGAGTCACAGAGTCTTCAGCTGAGAAATGAACGGAGTTCAAAGCCTGAATGGGCTGGTTGACCCCTGAAGGACGCGCCGGCGTATCTTTGAGAGCTGAGAGGTGGTTGGTGATGATGATGATGATAATAATAATAATAATAATAATAATAATAATAATAATTTATGCCTTGCTGAATGCACTTTATCGTACTCAGTATCATACAGCGGATTCGGTTTCCTCCCACAGTCCAAAGACATACAGTTTAGGTGCATTGGCGATCCGAAATTGTCCCTAGTGTGTGCTTGGTGTGTGGGTGTGTGTGCCCTGAAGTGGGCTGGCGCCCTGCCTGGGGTTTGTTTCCTGCCCTGCACCTGGGATTGGCTCCAGCAGACCCCCCGTGACCCTGTAGTTAGGATATAGTGGGTTTGATAATGGATGGATGGATATATTATATAAAATCCTAAGCCTATAAAAGTGCAATTATTTTATGTGACGTTTCAATGTCACGCTTTAAATCAGGCTTATTTTAAAACCTACATATATATATGTTTAGTATTATTCTTTTCAGAATTTATCAAACTTTAATGAGAAGTTGTTAGATTTTCAGATTCCTATTCCATTTTGAAATTATAAACTAAAACATATCAAGAACGCACGTGCCAAGCAATTTAACCACACCCGGGATCGGAAATAAAAAGACAAAGAGTAGGACAGCTGCAGTACAAGATTTTAAATGTTCAATGTGCCGTGCAAGATGCAGATCATGTGACACGGCATCAGCAGCAGCTGATCGAGCAAAGAGGAGGCAAAAAAAAAAAAAGATTTGTTTCCCATTGTATCAGCATTTAAGATGGGGTTTCAGAGGAGCAATCGCATCTACTTGGGGTGTGTTCAGCCCCCCTCTTCACAAAGTGAGCAGCAGAGACATGTGTAGCGCAGGTCAGGGGGTTGGCAAGTGAAGTAAGCAGGGGTTAAACCCCTTAGTACTTATATGAAGTTATAACAATGAATTATTACAACATAAGGATAAGAGCTGAATGTGACTAAAGGGTTAGCTAAATGTTGTCTTCAGCTTAGGCGTGTGAGGCTTTTTCCTCATCTTAGAGGAGCCACCAAGACAGTTGTTAAGGTTAAAATGACGCGGATGAGTAACAAACACCTACTAGAAAGCAGGAATAAACGAATGGCAAAGCCTAAGCACCCCTCCTATGAAGCAGAGCTAAAATCAGTCAAAGAGTCTGCAGATCACCCCATTTATGAGGCAATTGCTTTATTGATTGAAAACTTCATGGTCTGAGACATTTGTGTACAGGTCAGGTCAGATCAGGTTAGGGAGCATGCACTGGTACACCACCCTGCTGCACCCACCACAAGACAAAACAGCCCAGGATCCTGGTTGGCAACCCCCACCCCAGGCAGACACATGGTCCAGTCACACCTTCCGGAAATGACCCTCTCTCAGGTGGGTGACCCCTTGGCCTGGTCCAGCCACTCGGGTCCTCCACAATGAAGATTCTATGAGCTGGATCACCCTCAGGGAAATCGCTCCACATGGCCATAGTGCCGTAATTGATGCTCTTTCACAATTCAAGTCATCTGCCTCATTCGGGACTCTGTGAGCAACACAAAGTCAAACCAACGATACCCAAGGACCCTCTGAAGAGATACACATGAAGGAGTCCAGTCTTCATCTCAGGTCACTGGTCCATGTCTAGCAACCAGGAAGCACCAGGACTCTAAAGACTTGGACATTTGTCCTTCTGTAGATTTTAGGAGCGCCACACACCCCTTACCAGCGACCTCATGACCCCCTCATGCTCTCCCAATCCATCTACTGACTTCATAGGAAGAGTCACCAGAGACATGAATGTCACCACCGAGGTAATTAAACCTCTCGACAACATCGACACTCTCACCGCAGACAGACACACTGCTGATGGCCGTGCCCAAGAGCTCATTAAAGGCCTTTGTACAAATCAAGTATTGTTCAAACGTTCATGTGGTCTCCATGAATGACTTTTTTGAAAACGGAGGCAAGTTTTTCCACTATAACACCTGTGTTATTATAGAAGGTCCCACAATTAAAACACTGCATTTCAAGAGACAAAAACCAAACCATGACATCCAAGGCCATCTCTGTACACCTCTGCGATCAAACTGTGGTGAGGCAGAGATCAGGACAAGGGGATCAAGCTTTGAGTGTTCCCAGGAGCATGGTGGCCTCAGTACTTGTGAAGTGGAAGAAGTTTGGAACCACCAGGGCTCTTCCTATTGTTAGTCATTTGGCCCAAAAGAGTAACCGGTCAAGAAGGCCATTGGTCAGGGAGGTGACCAAGAACCAAATGGTCATTTTAATAGAGCTTCAGAAGTCTTCTACTTAGATGGGAGAACCTGTCGAAAGGATGCTAGATGGAAGCCACTCTGAAGATAAAGGAATATGGCAGCGAAAACCACCCTGAGAACATGAGGAACATGAGGAAAAAAGATTCTGAAGAGACATCAATGGAGCAGGACTCCAAGTGCTCTTGTCTGGCACTGCTCATTGCCTGCCTACTGCCATCCCTGTGGTGAAGCTTGGTGGTGGCAACATCACGCTATGGGAGTGCAGGAGCAGGGAAACCAGTCAGAATGGAGGGGTGGATGAATGCAGCCAAATCCAGAGAGAGCATTGAAGAAAGCACATCACCTCAGACTGGGAACATGGAAATGTCCCAAAGCCTACAAAAAAAAATTGCTATAGTGGCCTCAGGACAATTCTCTGAGTAGCCCTGCCAAATCCCAGACTTAAACTTTTGTTAGATTGGGTGGAAAGTGTCTGTAAACTGCCATTTTCAGCTGTCTCCAAAGATGTTGTAAATGATCTACCAGGAAGAATGGGATAAACTGCCCAAAGCCAGGTGTGCAAAGTTCATAGAAACATCGTCAAGAAGCCTCCAAGCTGTAAATTGCTTGGCAATTCAGAAACATTAACATTGCTTTTACGAATCCCATACCAAATGGAATATAACGCTGAATATTTAGATTTCAACCCATCTTAGCTGGATAGCCAACCTAGTTACCCATATTTCAACAATACATGTTAGTATATCATTTTCTTCTTCTATAATATGTACAATCTAAATTTGTAATGAAAATATCACCAAATTAATTTAAATGTGTTATTATTTTCTTCCACAAATGCTGCTGTTCAAAGCCTTTTGAGAATCTGGCAAGAATTTCTTCAAGTTTTTCTAAAATAAACACATCCCACTTGTATTTAACCTGTCTGATGTCTTAATATCTATAAACTAATTCATATTGCGCGTCCTGTTCGCATATCTCACCGATGTGGGTGTTAAATGTGACATAATGTGAAATATAGTGCAGAAATTCAGAAAGTACTATTAACTTGTGCATTTGAATGAACTGTGCTTTACTCGTGGTGATGAGCTTTTTAAAAAAAACAATGAAACTAAAAAAGAAAAGTCTTTACCTTCAAATGAACAAGAAGGCCTTTTACATCAAAGAGCTGGAATAAGTTTCCTAAAAGTAAATACTATTAAAAAGCTGAACAGGCAGTCCTGTCTGCTAGAGACGTGGGAAAAGCCTTGCAATACATTTAGCTAGAACAATAAAGCTTTTCAATTCACTTTTAATTGAAACATTTGCCAAATGGGTGGTCCGTCTTCAAGAAAATGTGCCATCACTGACTGGAAGGCAAGGCGGATAGCATGAATGGCTTCAGTAATAAAAATCCGACACCGCGCCCACCCGGTCTGACTTTCCTTATTACAATCACAAGACTGACACCGGTCAGCCAGAGGAAGAGCTGCTCAGCACGTCATTTACTGAGACTGTGGCCATTCTACAGCTCTGACTCACTTCTGCATCCAGCAGGTCTCCAAATATCTCCAGTTCTAATAATGAATACGTTCACATCTCAACATGATGGTCGTCTGAATATGAACTGACAACCTTTTCTGGGCTGAATGCCTTGTTCTCATCAGAATATTTTCATGAGTAGTTTATTTCTGAGGCCACCTTAATTAGGCCCAACTATCTAGTACTAGCTGCAGTCCCCTTTTGCCTCCAGAAGAGCGGGCATTCTTTGAACCATGGACTCGACAAGATGCTGGAAATCTTCCTTTAGGGAATTTGTCTCCATGCAGCACATATTCATGCTCTGAACCTCCCAGTCCACCTCATCCCAAACGTGCTCTCCTGGATTGAGATCTGGGCTCTGTAACAGAAGAACGGCTGCTCAGCGTGGATTAGAGTTATGTGGATATGTGTGTCTGTTCTGGGTTTGCATTCTGCTCTGTTAACTTTTAATCCTATCACTAGTAAAATACATGTTGTTGTTTAATAATAAGTAATGAACTGGGGGTCCTGTATGTTAAGTTGCTTCATACTAGTTATTGGATTTAAGTTTTAACCACATCTATATCTTTATAGGCCCTTATTAAATATATCAGACTTATAGAATATTTTCACTGGAAGTCATTAGCGTTATGTGCAGGTGTTGTGATTCATGTCCTGTCTTTGATAAAGGAGTGTCTTGGAGTTTAAAGACAGGCTGTTACTGATAAGACAATTAATGATCTTGGCAAGCAATTAAGCTATGAATGTTTGCTAACTGAGGCTCACCAAAAAAATCACCAGACCTGACCTCTCTCTTGTTTGGTATGAACTAAGCAGTTTGAGATTCATTCATGGAAGAGCAAAAGTGGGGAGAAGGCTTTCTAGTTATTGTGAGACCCGGTGGCCCGTTAACTGAAGAAACCCCAATTTCCCGAAATACGGGTGAATACGCCCATCAGACAATGGCAGCCTCGTCACAGCACCAACGAGTTTGCACCGTCGGCCATGGATTGATCTGGAGGAGTACTTCTATTCGGCCAATGACCCGGCCCACCTTTTTTCTTTGTCCCCTTTCCTCCAGGAGGACCAGCCTTGGGACCATCCCGACGACTGAGGACTATCTGTACCTGAACTGAAGAAGGGAGCCGAGGCAGGACAACTATTGAAGTCACTGCCTGTCAGGTGTGTCCGTGTATCATGGAGTGGTAGCTCCCTCTTCAATAAATGCGCAGGCTGTTCCTGTTTTAAGCTGAAGCCCTGCGAGTAAGTGTCATTTTTCGGGTGCAAGAGAGTCACTCACGCGTCACACCCTATACGGTGTTAATTGGGACTTTAAAGTTGTGGATCAGCATTAAAGCTAATAAAGACCTCCTTTTGTGAAATGAAAATATTGTGGCTTATTCTTCTTCTGAAGTCCTTGTCATTTTTACTAAAACAGCTTCAGATGAAATAAAGGACAGACTGCAGCCATAAAGCAGTGGGTAGCAGCAATACTTTGGCATACTGTGGCACTAAAATGCCCTTGAGCTGCTATCACAACACCTCAAGTTGGGTGTGCCAGGAAAATGTTTTTCCACATCATCATCTACCTTGGCAGTGACATTCATGTGACTCTGGTGACTCTTCCTATAAAGTCAGTAGACGGATTAGGAGAGCATGGTGAGTCGTGAGGTGGCTGGAAAAGGGGTGTGTGGCACTCCGGATATCCCTGCAAAAGGACGAAGGTCCAAGTCTTTAGAGTCCTGGTGCTTCCTGTCTTACTGTATTTATGTTAGATGAAGACTGGACTCCTTTGGTACTGTGTCTCTCCGGAGAATCCTTGATTGCCGTTGGTTTGACTTTGTGTTGCTCATGGACTCCCAAATGAGGCACATGACCTGCATTGTGAAGGAGCGTCAGTTACGGCACTACGGCCATGTGGTGTGATTCCCGGCTTGCAGGGTCCTCATTGTTGGGGACCCGAGTGGCTGGATCAGGCCAAGGGGTCACCCACGTAACACCTGGCTACGGCAGACAGAGGGTCATTTCCAGAGGGCGGGACTGGACCGCATGTCTGCCTGGGGTGTTGCCAACCGGGATCCCGAGTTGTTTCATCGTGTAGTGGGTGTGGTGACGTGCTGTACCAGTGCCTGCTCCCCAACTTGACTTGACTTGATCATCACCAGTCTGTACTCTTAACTCAAGTCATGGAGTTCTGCTCTTTTTGCCAAAGTTGGACCCTTCCCTCTGCATGGCGTTACAAAAATGGAGGTCCATCAGAGCAGGAAATATTCTGTTTTGTTGATCCCGATAACCCTGCTGACTGGCCTGGACATTGGTGAGGTCTTCAACTTTTCTGTATGACACATCATGGGTTAAGAGACCCTCTTCTACACACCAACATTATAATATTGAAGAATGTGTGGCCTGTACACATCGGCCCATCCTCTGACGTCTCATTGACACAATTTTTTAGTCGATAGGCTCGGCTGGTTTTGGTTTGTCACCCCATTCTCTGTGGTGTGTGAAACTTCAATGAAACCTCCATGTCTGCCCCCTATCATCCGTTAGGGGTTTGTTCCATTTTTCTAATGTTATAGATGTTCCTGTATCAATTTGGGTATTTTTACACTTGTTTTTTTTTTTTGAGAGGGTCAATAAATTTATTTCTATTGTCCAAATTTCTCTTTTATGAAATATTTTTGCTCCATTTTATCCACCATTTTGCAGTTTCACAGTCAGCCGGTTTTTGTTTTCACATTGTTAGGGCTAGTGAAACAGATGTTACCTCTGATCACGATGCATTGGGATAAAAGCTCACCTGTAAAAAACGTCCTGATCTGAGCCGTGGCTTCAAAACCCAAATCTGTTATCACTGCAGCTGACTTTTGTTTGTTTGGTGCCTGCCATTCGTGACATTTTCTCTAATTTTTCATTATTATTAAACAGTAACGGTGGACTGGTTACATTATAACTTGCAGTGAATACACTTGCAGTATTCATTCTCTTTCTCTGTACGTTTATCATTTGTTTGCTTAGAGGTTGATGCGCTTGCTCCTTCCTGAGCAGCTGTTCTTTTCTCCAAACCTAGCAGCCCGCTTCTTCTCTTCTTTTGTTGGCATCTTTTAAGGTTAAAACTGATTACGTCAGTGTTTGTGTTGCAATTAGTTTGTATGCTTTTTTTAATTTGTCACTTAAGCTGGCGCTTAAGTCTTCAATCTGCCTCAAGAATTATTTAAGATAGGAAGAGGTAGGGGACGTCATGGTGAAGGTGATAGGCAATGAGAACGGTGCCCGTACGCATGCGCCGCACAGCCACCAAGCTACCCACTGCCGAGAGTTGATTCTACAATAATATAAAATAAAAATAAATGCTCTTCTTTATAATATCTGTTTGTGATACGTTGCTATACCACGTGCCCTTCAGAAGAGGTCATCCACCTGAAGGTAAGCCTGTTCAGGCACGGCCAGTACTGGGATGGAAGACCATCTAGGAAAAGCTGGGGTTAGGGTTGGAAGAGGTGTTAGTGTTGCCAGCAGGTGGTGCTTACCCTGTGGTCTGAATGTGAATCCTAATGCCGCAGTGCTGTAAACATGGCATGGCACCACATAAAACCGAGGACCGGACTCTCTGTGTTCATAAAAGAACCCTGGACATCCTTTGTGAAGAGCTGAGCGTATCCCAATGTCCTAGCTAAATTGCTCACCACGGTCTAGTCAGTCATTCTGGCCCCCTAATTATCCCCTGTCTCTGATTGGCTAATTATTTCTTACCACTTCACCACCTAAGAGCTAACATGTGCTGAGTGGACAGGCACACAAATGGCTGCCGCCGCATCATCCAGGTGGACGCTGCACATTAGTGGTGGTTGATGTGGTTCCCCACTCCATGTGAAAAGCACTTTGAGAAGTGAGAAAAGCCCTATATAAATGTAAAGAATTATTATTATTACTAGCTGACACCCGCCGTAGCATACGGTGGTGTAAGAACAGGAATGGAAAACGGTGAGAAAGGAATTCAGAAATCAAGAAGAAATAAGTAGTTCTTGAAAGATGCAGTTGTGAATAGGTGTTTTGCTGGAGACGACAGATATTGAGTCAAAAGATCTAACCATAGAAAAAGCCATGTACAACTGACTGTGGCTGGAGACTGGTTGTTGTAGATTAACGCAAATCTTTGTAAACGTAATGCAAGGCGGGATGTTGGGGTCTTGTTTGAAGTAAATGACAATGAAAGCATGGAGAATCTCAGAAAGAGCTTGAATTTCAGCTTCACCACCGTAAACTCCAGATGTTGCCATGTATTGATAGTACTCATGACTTGTGATAACTCGACTTGCGTTGGAAAGAACAACAGGAAGAACATCTCCAAATCTGTCTCAATGTGATGCAACAAAATCTACTGCCCTGTGTCATAGAGAGAGTGCTTTGCCTTCGTCAACCGTTTGTGTCAAGAAATAACCCACTGATCGGAACAGGCAGTTGCTGATAAGAGATGACGTTGTACGAAAACCCTTCAACAGAGAAGATACTGTTGTTCATTTTATAACAAAGGCTTAGGAAACAACGGTCGCAGTATAACGAAAGGAGCGAAACCAATAGCAAGGAGCGAAACCAATGGCAATGGTCGAGAGAGTACCTTCCTGTAGCAGGCTATGGAAAAGACTCCCAGGTGCACACATGGCAGAAGTGAAACGTCACAGTCAGGATAGATATCGGGCGGTGACGTGACACCAATGGGGTCATGAGAGAGGAGCGGGGAACGTGGTAGTCCGAAGGAGGTATAGGAATCGAGAAAAGCGGTGTGGGGGTGTATGGGAGGCCACAGGCAGTGTGGGGAAGGGTTTGGAAGAGGACAAATAGGAATCGAGAAATGACATGCTGGCCCGCGTGTGGTGGGGGACCAGTTTTTGAAGAGGAAGCAGGATGAACCAGAAGAGAAATATATATAAGAAATTATTATTAACAAATTATATTGTATACTAGCTGTGTAAGCCTGTGAAGTAAAAAGCCCGGGGTCCTAGAAACTTTTGAAGTCGTCAGAAAATAAACTGAAATGTAGAGATGTCAGATAATTGAGAGGAACTACTCTGGATGTCTCTCTCCTAGGAGGATTCATTTTGCCGATGTGCTTCCATAGCTTGTGTATAAGCGGTGGGAGGAAACGTAATAAGGGTATATACCATTTTGGCCATGTTAGCAGCTAAGCGACTTTCTTTGTCTTCAGAGGATTTGTTTTGCTGGCATGCTGGCCTTACTTGTGTATTAGCGATGGGAGCAAAAGTAAAAGGGATTCCATTTTGACGATGTCAGCAGTTAAGCAACTTTGTCTTTCTTCGGAGGTTTTGTTTTACCGACGTGCTCGCCTGGCTTGTGTATTAGCGAAGGGAGGAAAAGTAAAAGGGATACCATTTTGTGGATGTGCTCGCCTCTTTTCTGTATTACTGGTTAAGCGAGGTTTCGTTTTGCCAACATGCTGGCCTTGCTTGTGTATCCTCGGAGGTGGAGTCCTATACCCCGACTCCACCTCTCACTTCCGGGCCAGACAGGTAGACACACACACTTCCACACATAGACATATATAAGATTGTATTTCTGTGGTGTTTCAGCCATCTAACTCTGAGAGGACGACAGTTTGTATTCTGTTCTGTGTGTCGTATTTACCCTATTTTTGTTTTGACATGCACTGCATGCCCAGTGTGTGTCTCTTTGAATTGCCTTTCCAAAGTTTTCTTCCTGCTAGGATTTTTGGGAGTTTTTTTTTTTATTATCTTCTTAGATAGTCAAGGCTTAGTAAATTAAATAGAAAAGCTGATTTTGGGCTACACAAAAATAAATTGTTGGCTTTTAGCAGACTATTTGGGTAAGCGAGCATATTGATAAATGGATGACTAGATGACTGCTAAATTACATTAACAAAATGATATCCTACAATTGCAGTGTAAAGTAATCTGGTGAATATGCAGTAATTTCAGAACTGTTAAAATATGATACAGTATCCATGAATGCCTTTTTAATCACGTCACCCTAAATTCTAATTAATTTTATTCTAGGAGTTTGCATGGATTTTCTCCCACAGTCGAAAGACATGCAGGTTATGGTGCATTAGCGATCCTAAATTGTCCCTAGTGTGTGCTTGGTGTGTGGGTGTATGTGTGTGCCTTGCGGTGGGCTGGTGCCCTGCCCAAGATTTGTTTTTGCCTTGTGCCCTGTGCTGGCTGGGATTGGTTCCAGCAGACCTCCGTGACCCTGTGTTAGGATATACCAGGTTGGACAATACACTAGAAGTATCCGTGGCCGCACCCACATACTAATGAAACAGGACAAAGTTTAAAAATCAATAGACGTTGGCACTGTATCTGATTGTGTTCAGCTCTGACGGGAGAGCGTTCCTCGTGTGGGGAGGAAAGCACATGGCTGTGATATCTCTGCCAATCAGCAGCTACCCTCTAAAACACACAGAGCTCTGATCTCTCTCTCAAAAACATCAAACGTTACTCCCTAACAATCTGTAGATGATAATGCCTGCTGAACAAACAGATATCGCTAGCTAAGCGGAGGTGAGGTGCACTCCAACACATGGCGAGATGTAGACTAACTCGAACTGAGGCTGGCAAGTGGATGAGGAAGGCCCCGCCCCGCTCTCAGCCCACAGCCACTCTCTTTGATTTGCATAAACACATCAGTACCGCAAGTAAACTCTGTTACTTAGCGCAATGAGAGAAGTTGCAAAATCAAGCGGAAAGTTCAAGCAAATTATAGAAAACAACCAGATCTGAATCCATTAAGTAATTCTCTTGTGAGACATACAGACAGAATGCACTTGGACCACGAAATTTTTGAAACCTTTTTAGTGAGCACAAATGGGCCAAGGGTAACCTAAATTCCAAATTTTAAGTCCCAAGTCTTCATGGTTCGGGAGATTTCGTGATGAGCGAGTCAGTGGTATTTGGCTTATATATATACACATATATATATATATATATATATATATATATATACACATATATATATACAGTTGACCCTTGACATACGACCGGCCTGACATGTGAACAACTTGTTTTACGACCAAAATTTTCGTTTGATTTACGACCAACATCTTGCGTTACGACCCGAATGCGGTCACGTGTATCCGCTTGTGCGATTGTAAACAAACAGCCGAGAGCGTTCGTGAGCGTCAGTCGGAGCCCAGATACATGTGTTTGTGGACGTAATTTCGGTCAGTGCAGTGATTTATCTATATATATCGTTCACTAAGACCATGGCAAGCAAGATGCATAACTGCTAAGGAAGGAAGAGAAGGTAACAAAGGTAAAGAAAGCGATTGTTAAGGGATGTTAGCTGCGGGCTGGCGTGGCACATGATGATGTCATAAGGCTGAGTCAGCACCGGCTTGCTTTGGAGTGTATTATTACAGCAGTTCACAACACGGCCAGCTTTGAACTGAGTGCTCGACTACTGTCATTATTAACTTGAGAAACAGCGATCACAATGGAAATGAAGAAGAAAATTGTGCAGAAATATGAGAGTGGTGTTTGTGTGACCGATCTCACTAATATGTACAGCATGTCGAAATCCACCATCTCGACAGTTTTACGAAGAAAAGATTTGCATAAGGAGGCTCCTTCTAAACAATAACCACATTCCGTTTCATTCTCCTCCTCCTCCCTTCCTGCAGCCCAAAGATGTCAAATTAAATGGCGAGTACAATATGAAATTGTTGTTTCTGGTAGGCTAGGCACGTTTTATAACTTTTTGGTTAGTACATTAGAAAAATTATTGGTGTTTTGTTAAATTATGCACATTATACAACCCTTTTTTATTATGAAAAGGTTAAGTAAGTGTTGCTGTGGGAGGTTCAGAGTGCATTATGGGTATTTCCATTATTTCTTATGGGACAAATAGTCTTGACTTACAACCAACTTGAATTACAAACAGCCCTCGCGAACGAATTGAGTCCGTAAGTCAAGGGTCCACTGTACATATAAAGATTTACTTGTTAGCTTTAAGAGTATTAATCAGACACAAGATGGCAGGATTTGCTGGGAGTGCTTGCACGCCGTGTCAGTCAGAGAGGCCTACTAGTCAAGCTGATGAGGATATAAGCAAGCGGAAGGAGGTGCAAATCTAAGCCTCGACTCCCACTGTGACCCCGAGCAAGTGGCCAAACACAACTGCCATAAATGCTGCTCAGGTTTGATACTCATGGGAAAAAAAGATGGCCTTTTGCAATCAATGGAAATTTCCTGGCTTGTTTTTTATTCCCCTACTGTTCTGGTGTGGAAAATCTGTATTGTTTCAACTGCTGACTGTTTATATTAAATTAAAAAAATGTAATAAACTAAATTCGTAGGACTTTAATTACAGGCACTGCAAACCTCCATTTGTATTGTACAAGTTCATTTATTCATTTGTTCCAGTCCAATCTGTTTATGACCTAGGAATGGTTATTTCCCATTCCCAGGTCATAAACAAATTGGACTGGAACAAATGAATAAATGATGCCACAGAATGTTTAGTTAATTTAAATCTTAGGAATGGATGGAAGTCATATGGATAGGAATTATAGAATTAGTTTACAGCTTCTATTATTTTTTTTTCTATTTGGTATTGTTATACAATAATAAATACAATGTTGCTTTTATGCTTTCTATACTTTGAATTTTATCTAGAGTGATTCAAAAAAAATGACACCAAGTGTGGGGAAAATCTGCCACTTTCTTGCTCACCGGGTTTATCAAGGCTATTGAGGTTGCTCCACAATAATTAGGACAACCGCAGCATAAATAAGACATATGGTTGGGTGAGTAAGTGGCATGGAACTAAAAAAGTGGTGGTTTTCTGTGTGTCGCGATGACACCCGCATGTTTGTTCGAGCTGGTGAGAGTGATTCCCTATGTAGAGATTCCTATGCAGAGTCACTGGCACCACTCAAGACTTTATCTGGCTAGAATCTTTATACCTGTACGCATGTGTAGCCATGACCTATTAGGAATAGTGCGGAGTGACTGGCACTTGGCACCACACGAGACTTTGTCTACATAGGACCGCTATGTGTATGTGTGCATATCTGTGTGTATAGAAAAAAATCCTCCCCTTCTAAATATTCCCATTTTTTTGCTTTACAGCCTTAAACTTCAGACTTCCAATACGATTCGGAGTCCTGCCACGTGCAAAAGTTCGCTGACGACACTGCTATTGTGGGCTGCATCAGGAGTGGGCAGGAGGATGAGTACAAGAAGCTAATCAAAGACTTTGTTAAATGGTGCGACTCAAACCACTTACACCTGAACACCAGCAAGACCAAGGAACTGGTGGTGGATTTTAGGAGGCCCAGACCCCTCATAGACCCCGTGATCATCAGAGGAGACTGTGTACAGAGGGTGCAGATCTATAAATACCTGGGAGTGCAGCTGGGTGATAAATTGGACTGGACTGCCAATACTGATGCTCTGTGTAAGAGAGGACAGAGCCGACTATACTTCTTTAGAAGGTTGGCATCCTTCAACATCTTCAATAAGATGCTTCAGATGTTCTATCAGACGGTTGTAGCAAATGCCCTCTTCTACGCGGTGGTGTGCTGGGGAGGCAGCATAAAGAAGAAGGATGTCTCACGCCTGGACAAACTTGTTAGGAAGGCAGGCTCTATTGTAGGAATAAAGCTGGACAGTTTGACATCCATGGCAGAGCGACGGGCGCTGAGCAGACTCCTGTCAATCATGGAGAATCCACTGCATCCACTGAACAGGATCATTTCCAGACAGAGGAGCAGCTTCAGTGACAGACTGCTGTCACCGTCCTGTTCCACTGACAGACTGAGAAGACCCCACACTATGCGACTCTTCCGTTCCACCCAGCGGGGTAAACGTTAACATTATTCAAAGTTATTTG
Organism: Polypterus senegalus; assembly: GCF_016835505.1. NCBI lineage: Eukaryota > Metazoa > Chordata > Cladistia > Polypteriformes > Polypteridae > Polypterus > Polypterus senegalus. The sequence continues at coordinate 28,821 of NW_024386378.1, read as the reverse complement.
TCTGTTTTTACATGCATTTTTATTACTCTTTAATTTAATTTTTTTTTTTGTATCAGTATACTGCTGCTGGATTATTTGAATTTCCCCTTGGGATTAATAAAGTATCTATCGATCGATCTATATGAACACAAAAAACATTATTTTTTCCAGCTTTACTTACTCAATGCAATCCATAACATCCAAGTGAAAGATATCACAGCTACAGTTCAGAAGAATTAAAAAAAATAAAAAAACAAAAAATCCTGAGATGAATAAAGGATCACCACCCCCAACTCAATCAGGTGTCAGTGCCCACCATTTCCATTGCAGTTACTGGCTTCCTTCCACTGGTGATCAATTGTAATGAGTATGATTAATGAAGCTGGTCCTGGTCCATTCATTCCCTTGCTTGGTAGTGCAACTGACGGCAAACAGCTGACTGTGGGTGGCAGGCCACTTTCAAAACATCTCAGGGATGGAGTTCTAGACAAACATAACTCAGGAGATCTCAAAGGCTTTATCAATCCCAAGGAGCTCAGTAAAGTCCATAACAAAAAATTGGTGAGTGTTTGGTACTACTAGGACTCTTCCTGGATCTGGCCATCCCTCCAAACTGGATAGAAGAGCAAGGAGGAAACTGGTAAGAGAAGTTACCCAGAGGCCAATGGCCACTTTGAAGGATTTGATGTCAAAGAGTAGTCATTAATGGTGTGCATGTGACAACAATTTCACAAGCGCTCCACAATGGTGGCTTGTTTGGGAGGGTCTCACTTCTCAAGAAAGGCCACATTAAGGTTCGTTTGAGCTTTGCCAGAATGCACCTTAAAGATTCTGATGCCAAGTGGAAAAAGGACTTCTGGTCAAACGAGATCAAACTCTTTGGCCTCAACACCAAACGGTACACCAATGCAGCCCACCATCCACAACACACCATATCTACAGTAAAGCATGGAGGGGGCAGTATCCTGTTGTGGGGGGCCTGGGGCTCTCGTTAGGGTAGAACAGTGGTTCTCAATCTGTGGGGCAGCCCCCCTAGGGAGGCATGAAGTAACAAAAGGGGGGGGGGCGAGGACATGAAAAAAAGAAAACAAGAATCGAAAATATGAAAAATCCATCTATTGAAACCAAAACAAATTAACTTAAATTACATTCTGATACTAGAAAAATAAAAATAGAGTTAGATAAATGTCGATAAACGTTAAGCAGGTATAATAAAATAGGCATCTATGATATATCATTAGTTAAAAAACAACAAATTGGTATTAGTGAGCTCCTTTATAAAAAAAAAAAATGTTAGGAGGGTGCAATTAAAACTGTTATGAAAACTCGAGTCACAAATACTTAAAGGTTGAGAAACGCTGGGGTAAAAGGGAAAATGGATGGGGGCAAAATACCGTCAAATTCTTGAGGAAAACCTGCTACCCTCTGCCAGAAAGTTGAAGACGAGCAGAATGTTCACCTTTCGACAAGACAACAACCTGAAGAAGAAAAAAGTGAATGTCCTGGTGTGGCCAGTCAGAGCTCAGACCGAAATCCCATTGAAAATCTGTGGAAAGATCTGAAGATTGCAGACCACCAACACTTACCACCCAATGTGACCGAACTTAAACAGTTAAACTATAAAGAAGAGTGTGGGGGGCAAATATTGTGCAAAGCTGATAGAGAAGAATCCCAACAGACTCAAGGCTGTCATTAAAGCAAAAAGGGGGCATGGAGGGGAGATCTTTTATTAATCTCAGTAGGTCTTGTTTTTGATTTTTTATCATTTTTCTGAACTGTAGCTGTGATGTCTTTCACTTGGATGTTAGAAGTTGCATTGAGTAAGTAAAGCTGGGAAGAAATATTCGTTTGTGTGAGTTTTCTTTTAAGTCTGTAAAGCAAAAAAATATGGGAATACTTCGAAGGGGGGGATTACTTTTTATACCCACTGTGTGTGTGTTTTAATCTTCAAAAGGTGAGAGCAGATGAACCCAATCAATATTCCTAGTAAGTCTCCCAAACTTCACAATAATACAACTACACAGATAACGCACAAATGAGGTTCACACTACAGAAGTCCAAGCTGCTTTTCAGGAGTGAGAAAGTATTTTATGTCTCCTTCAAATGTTTATAGCATTCGATAACAGCCAATCTATCTGATATTCCATAGAGTCACAGGATACATCCAGGCCTTCCAGAGAAGTCACCCCACCCAGAGGTTCCCAGTCTCAGATAACAGATTTTCATCTTCCTGGCAGCACTACAAAGTAGAACTGACAGTGAGAATTGAAAATGTTTGTACTTTATATCAAGCTACCTGTGGCCAGATGTTTTCCTGCCAGCTGTGCAAACGAACGTTGAGCACGTAATCTGATCAGTTTTATTTTTTTATGTGGCGTCACCCTATGCACAATAAAAGGTAATATTGTCTTTATCATGGAAACGTGCGTATGAAGAAAATTTCCCGAGTAGCAAAGACCATTCACACCGAGACATGGGGGTGGTTAGGTGTCGATAGCCACTCACTTATAATGTGAAAGTGCCCACCTCTATGTGAAGACCCTTTGGACACACAATACATTTCTGGATTTTCCCCACCCCATCTAAGAGATCCCCTAAAGCACCAGATAAAGTTTTGTCCCGGAGTCTGTAGGCAGAAATGGGTTCCTGATTATAGAAAAGGTTTAGAAACACAAATAAAGAAATAGATAATCACATTGGGTCTAACTTCATTGAAATATAAAGCATCCATCCATCCATCCATTATCCAACCCGCTATACCCTAACTACAGGGTCACGGGGGATTGCTGGAGCCAATCCCAGCCAACACAGGGTGCAAGGCAGGAAACAAACACCGGGCAGGGCGCCACCCACACACCAAGCACAATTTCGGATCACCAATGCACCTAACCTGCATGTCTTTGGACTGTGGGAGGAAACCCACGCAGACATGGGGGAAAATAAGCAAACTCCCCCCCACCCCGACTTTTTTCTGGTACTGCAACTCGTGCACGTTGCGTTAATTTCTGAGGACCTGCTCAGAGGACACGACAAATGAACACTGGGAACACGTGGCAGCCATGATGCGTGCGCATACGCATTCTGAGCGTAAAGTATAAACGAGCCCTAAATCAGAGGACAGTTTCAAAATTCACCTTCAAGAAGATTCGAATGACTTCATCTTCATGCAAGATGGTGCCCCGCTTCATTTCCACTTGGTGGTCCGGCGTCACCTGAACGACACCATTCCAGGATGAGGGATTGGACAATTAAATCTTGCTCATCATCCATGGCCTCCCAGGTCTTCAGACCTTACTACCTGCAATTTTTATCTATGGGGGTACAATAACTCTTTTTTTTCCAAAAAACAGTTTCTGAAAAGCAATGGTTTCACACAGAAATCGAAATAAAGCGTCTGTTGCTTCATGCTATGGCTGCCAGTTTGCCAAGAATGTGCGGCAGGCTTGCTGCCAGGCTGTCTTTGTGTGGTTGGGGCAGTGGCAGCAGAAGCGGCAGTCATGGTTGCAGTGCATTGCAATCTCTTTTTTTACCTCTTACCATTGTTAAGTGGCAGTCCTCCTAGGGAACAGTGCTGTAGGCATATCAGCTATATAAACCTGTTTAGCACCACGATTAGCTGGGGACCAGTCATCTGAAGCTGGAACCTAACATTCGTTTTCAATCGTTTGTATCAAAATCGGAGTCCGACAAGTCATAGTCCAGTTCAGAGATAACAGGCAAAACTTCATCCCTGGAGTATTTTTGCTTTGCGCATTCGCTTTGATCTCTCGCCATTATGTCAGTGCCATTTTTGCTCCTTACTACTCACGGAAGCACAGGAAATCTCGATCAAACCAGTGAACTTAACTTTCCTTCTTGCAACAAGAGTCCAACTAAAACATAACGGTTGGTTTTGTCACAGCTTACGGTTGATTACCATCATCAACTCCGCCTTTTCAGAAAAGTCGACATCAGCCCTGAAAGAGTTAAAGAAAGTGTGTTTGTTCCACCAATTCCCACTAATCTTCAAGATTTGCGACATCCAATTGAGGAAGCTGTGAATTCAGTAACTTAGGGACCAGTTGACTCGTGTGGGGCAAGAAATGGTCTACCGTTTTGATGTCTGTCGCACTACACATGGAGCTCATGTTGAGGGCCTGCAACCTCAAGGACCATAGGACCAAACTTTGAACGTTCCTCTAGCCAGTGATGTGCAGAATGGGTTTATGTCTTATACAGTTGGTTTGAAATACATTTTTGAAATCTGCTCTTTGATTTTGAATAGCCCATTCTCTCTTAAAAACACCAAAGACAGATGGCACCCATGTGAACTCCTAATAATTCTCTCCTTGGGAATTTCCACCTACTTCCTTCATCTTCTCGAAGGTCCTCAAGAGACAACTGCCTGGCTGTTTGACGTGTCAGTCTAGTCTTTAGCCTCTCTGCTGGCTGCCACAATATGCTGAACTCTCTTCCATTGTACGACACTTACAAAACAGTAGAGAGGGAAGGTGGAGGGGGGTCTGTGGTTACAGAAGAAGGAACAGAATCACGCAATTAACCCCGGACAACTGGCAACTACCAGAAACGGCCAGTTTTTAAGTAAAATATGTTGGCCAAGGACTTTTTTTTGGTCTTAGCTTCTTGAAAATCTACACAGGGTGATGGCAACACATGACAATATTTACAAATCGGACCCAGCCTGCCATATTAAAATATATAATGTCTTAATAGCTGACTTATTTCATGTTTGTCTTTGCCCTCCAATGGCTTTTCCAGACAGCATGCACTTTGCAGTGACTTCATAAATGATTGTAATTAACTGGCTACACTTTAATGGAAATAAGTCTGACATTGCCAGGCTATTAATGAAAAGTGAAATCATCGTCTTCCAAAATTAGTTTTCTCCAGCGCACTAACATGAGATAACTAATCACTAGCTGTATTGTTGGGAACGTCGAGTCGGGATTTGAACGCAGATGGCAGTGGAGATTTTTAGAAATGGGGTGCGGTAAATAAACACTGACCTAAGATGGTTGAACGAGGCTGCAGGCAGAGTAAAACTCTGGAACGTAAAAGTTATATATATATATTAATAATATATATTTATATAAAACCCACAATGTTTCCATATTCCTGTGCAGTAATCTACATTTAGAAAGGGAACACCTATCCCATAAAAAGATAATGACAGCTTTGGTAGGGCAGCCCCTTTCCCAGTGTGTGACCCAAGCAGCTTGGTGTACTGGTTAAGATTTGGGACCATAAACCACCAAGGTTGTGGTGGGTTCAAATCCCACTTCTGACACCATAGGACCTTATGCAAGTCACTTCACCTGCCTGCGCCCCATTTGGTAAAACAAACGAAAGATAACCAGTTCCAAATGTTGTAAGATGCCTTAGGTAAAGGCGTCAGTCAAATAATAAGCAATACTAATAATATCTCAGGCTCCATCTTCTCACCAGCATTCCTGTCTATTTAGAAAAAGTAACATTTATCAAAACCTGGGAGGTTCCCAAATCAAATATGGCTGTCCTTTTATAGTCTGGCTCTAAATCCAGTACTTACACACATGCAGTGGATTCAGAAAGTATCACTTTTTATACATTTTGTTAAGTTGCAGCCTTGAGCTAAATTCATTTTTCCCTCATCAAGCAACACCCCAAACTGACAATGCAAATTGTTTTTCTCCAGATATTAATTAATATAATCTTATTAATATAAGATCTGGGCCTTTAATGACCTCTTGGACACGGCCATCAGCAGTATGTCTGTTTGCACTTAGAGTTTACTTACCTTGGCAGTGACATTCATGTTTCTGGTGACTCTTCCTATGAAGTCAGTAGACGGATTGGGAGAGCATGGTAGGGTCATGAGGTCGCTGGAATGGGGTGTGTGGCGCTCCCGATATCTATGCAAAAGGACGAAGGTCCAGGTCTTTAACAGTCCTGGGGCCTCATGTATAACGCCATGTGTAGAACTCGCACTATAACATGGCGCAAGTACAAAAGCCGAAATGTGTTTACGAACAGAAAAATCCAGATGCAGGAATCTGTGCGTACTTGAACTTCCACGTTCTTCCAATACATAAATCCCGATCAGCGTGAAAACTAACGCTCGTGCACGCGCTTTATGTAACGCCCTAACTCCTCCCAGAATTACGCCTCTTTGAATATGCAAATCAATATAAATCGCCCTTAAGCTCAGCCTTCTGTGAAAAGACAATGGGAAAAGCACAGGGGAAAATATAAGAATTACAGCGAATACCAAGTGGAGGCAAAGGAAAAACATACTATCTGTTCAAATAAACCGTGGTATAATCAACAAAATGAAGTTGATGGAGTGACATAATGTGTTGGAGAAACTTGAAAGCTCACATTCACAAAATCGCACAGTGCCGGAAATAAAAAAGAAGTCACATATCAAAGTCGCCGTGAAAAGCCGAGTTGTAAGCCCACTGTCTGAGTGTCATATGAAAGCTTATTAGGGTACAGAGAAAAAAAGGCCCACAGTGGGGAAAAAGCACGAAATGTCAACTTCAATCTCGACATTTCCACTTTAATCACGTAGTTTATTTTGTCATTAAAGTAGAACATCATAAACTTCATCTTAAAATTGTTTAATTAACCAATTTCTCAAATCACATCGTAACTAAAGTAGCATGTTAAATGCTTTGTTTTGTACTTGATCTTCTATGTGCTCTGTGTGTGTGAATCACTACGTGCTTCTTAAACTGGCTCTCTTCCTCAGACTGGACACAGAATCCATTAAATTTGTGATATTACAGCTCTCTGAATAACTAAAATACTGAGATGTATATGTGATGTCATTTTTATGATGATAGGAGTTAAAGCACGTTATTAAACATGGGTTTCACTTCGATGAAATAATTTAAGCAGTACTCATTTAATGCAGCAGTACTCATGGGCGGCTCTAGGCTTGTGGTGGCACTGGGCAGAGGAAGAATCGGTGGCTTCTTCGGCCGCCAATTTCAGTAAGGTAGCTTATGCACGGCGGGTGGCCACGTCCGTTGCAGACACTGCATAGCCGCCTCATGCTCATAACACAAGCATTAAACATTTGTCGAAATTAGTCGCTGCGTTTTTAGCTGTGTTGTTATTTTCTCTTTCTGTTTTATATTCAATATATATTGGCGTAGCCGCCACTGCAGTCCTTGCTTTTCTTTCCCCAAATACCCAATCACCACACAATCAGCTCTGTAATAGACGTTAAGCCATCTGTAAGCTTAGTGCCGATTCTTCAAAACGTATAAGGAACATTGAAATATCTTTGTAGTACATGTTTAATTATTCTATCCTTCACGACACTCCCAGTGAAGAATAGATTATTTAAATGAAGTTAAAGTTTTATGTGTATAATTTAATAAACATATTTTGCTGCATTTCACCTTAAAAATGATATCGTCATCATATGTAAATACGGGCTTTATAAAGTGGCTCAGGTTGTGCGATATTATAACTGTAGTGCAAGTTTACAGTGGGGTGATTGTACTTATAAGTACAGACAGTTCTACAAGGTGCAATTGATTGAGTGCATTTAAAGTTCTTGAGATGAAACTGTTTCTGAACCGCGAGGTCCGTACAGGAAAGGCTTTAAAACGTTTTGCAGTGGCTGAGACAGCGTGTCCTTGAAGCTGCATACCGATAATTCTCTTTCCGATCAGCTGCTGCTGTGATTCACACTCAGATACAGTGATATAAATACTCAGAGTGGTGCAGTGAGAGTAATATGGAAAAAGATGATCTGCTGTGGCAACTCCTAACGGGAGGAGCTGAAAGAAGAAGAAGAAGAAGAAGAAGAAGTGAGAGTAACAACGCTAAAGCAGTTATGGTATTTGGAATACTATGGCTGTTCCCTAGGCCATTATATTGTTACAAGTTAATTACAATCAGATGCATTACACTAATAAACAATATGCGGTTAGTTTCTGTGTATTTATAAAGCCGCATCATGAAAATAATGAGTAATCACACAGGAACAGTAGCACTGCTTTGACGCTGGGTGCTGCCAGTCTGCAAAACCAAGCGGAGAACTTGCGTATGACAAGGTATGAGGTACCGTGGAAAAGTGTGTGGCTTTACACCAAGTGTAGGTTTTATACTTCGGGATTTGAACGTGGAAAAGTTCTTACGCAACATTTCTGTGCGTACGCACCGTTCATACATGAGGCCCCTGGTGTTTCCTGTTTGTGAGACATGGACGCTATCCAATGACCTGAGACAAAGACTGGACTCCTTTGGTACTGTGTCACTCTGGAAAATCCTTGGTTACTGTTGGTTTGACTTTGTGTTGCTCATGGAGTTCTAAATGTGCCACATGACCTGCATTGTGAGGAAGCGTCAGTTATGGCACTTACGGCCATGTGGCACGTTTCCCCAAGGGTGATCTGGCTCATAAGATCCTCATTGTTGGGGACCTGAGTGTCTGGACCAAGCCAAGGGTTCAGCCATGTAACACCTGGCTGTGGCAGATAAGAGGGTCATTTCCGGAGGGTGGGACTGGACCATGTGTCTGCCTGGAGGGGTTGCAAACCGGGATCCCAAGTTGTTTCATTTTGTAGTGGGAGCGGCAACACACTGTACCAGTGCATGCTCCCCAACTTGACTTGACATAGTAATTGAAAATAAACTGAACTTTTACACTAATGCATTTATTCGGACTCTCTACTCGGTGGATAGTTAAAGGGTTTGACGTGATAAGTTTTGCACTCCTGGAGAGACTTCAGTTCAGCTTTCGTTACCAGCATCCCTCAGAAGCTCACAGAGTAGCCGAGTCTACTCGGTTATAACACTTCCCTAAGCAATTGGATCCTGGTCACCTTGATGAGGAAACCACAGACAGTCTGCATCAGAAACACCATCTCGATGAGCACTGGTGCACCCCCTTAGGGCTACAAACTCATATGTACAGATCTAACACCATCATTAAGTTTGCTGATGACACAACACTGGTAGATCTCATCAGCAATGGGGATAAGTAAGCTTACAGAATGGAGATGCGACGATTGGTGGACTGGTGCAAAGACAACAATTCATCTCTTGATGTGGACAAGACAAACGAGAGGATTGTTTACATCCTGAGGGTCCATACTGTCCACACCCGATTGGACATACTTTGTGGTGGATCTGATCAAGAGCACCTGGCAACCAACCTTACTTGGTCCATTAACACCACCTCCATAGCCAAGATTTCACAGCAGCATCTCCACTCTCTTCTGCAGCTGAAGGCAGCAAGACCACCTCTACCCCCATTCGCACGCATTCTACAGAAAAAATTGGAACCTCTCTGCCCTTTATTAGCTCTTTCAGGACAAATGTCGACTTTTGTCGAAATTCAGGGGTAGAGGGCGGTAATCAGCTGTAAACTGCGACAAAACTAGCCGTTACATTTTAGTTGGACTCTCTTTGCCCGAAGGAAAGTTAGCTTTGTTGATTTGACCTCAATTCCCTAAACAACCTATATGGAATCGAACTTCTGGTGAGAGAGCAAAACAAATACGCAAAGCAAAACACTCCGTTCGTGGATGACGTTTTGCGTATTATCCATGAATCTTCTTGGACTCAGATTTTGATGCAGATCTGGAGATGGAGTTCAAAAACAAAAGTGAGGTACCAGCTTTAGCTGATCGCTCCCCAGCTGATTGTGGTGCTAAACATGTCTGTCTGCTGATGCACCTACAGCAACGTTCGTCTAGGAGGAGCGCCATTTACGATGACAAGAGGTGCAAGCCAGATCACAGCGGCGTGACGACATCCAGGTAGCTGACCCGCCTTGCATTAATGCTGGCCATCAAGCCACCTCCACTTGGCCTCTGCTGCAAAAGATGCCGAACAGGCGCCGACAGCGGCCACAGCTTGCAGCAACAGATGTTTTATGTCGATTTATGTGTGAAACCATTGCTTTGTGTATTCGGCCCTCAAGACACCTTTTTCAAGTATTTCATCTACAAATCCTACAGCATTATGGAGGTCCGCTCCCACCCCTCGTCCATCTGGCAAAAGGTGCCGCGGCATCCAAACCAGTTCTGCAAGGTTCTTCAAAAGCTTCTACCACTGACTTCTGTGCTGTTAGCCTGCCCTCAGATCTGCTTCTGGTAGCTTATTTATATGTAGTACAATTGTTTTATTTGTTCCTACTGTTGCTTTTATTATTTGTTGTTTTTAATTAAAGTATTGCTACCTATTCGCTTTACTATTATGCATTTGTTAATCCATTTATAGTGTCATTTTTTTACTTGTCTCGCACTTGTCTTGTATTTATCTATTTGTTACACGACAGTTCTGAGAAAAGTTATTTCATGCCACTGTATGCTGCAGTGCGGTGTATGGATGGTATGACAGTAAATCCATTTGATTTGGGGATATTCTGCCTTTCTTCACTCCAGATCCTCTTAAGCTCTGTCAAGTTGGATGGAGACCATCTGTGGACAGCAATTTTTAGGTCTCATCATCAGAGATATTCAATTGGGTTCAAGTCTGGTCTCTGACTGGGCCACTCAAAACATTCCCAGAGTTGTTCCATAAGCCACTACTTTGTGCTCAGAGCCATTGTGCAATTGGAAGGCAAATTCCTTGGCTCAGTCTGAGGTCCAGAGAGCTCTGGAGCAGATTTTCATTAAGGATATCCCTGTACTTTACTCTGTTAAGTTTTCCTTAAATACTTACTAGTCTCCCAATGTCTTCCGCTGAAAAATAAACCCAGAGCATGATTCTGTTGCCACCAAGCTTTACCATTGAATTGGTATTGGTGATGAGTGGTGCCTGGTTTCATCCAGACGTGACACTAATCTATTCCATCATTCAAGAGAATCTTGTTTCATACAAAGAGTCTTTAACGTGCCACTTTGCAAACTCCAAGGGGGCTTCAATGCGTCTTTTACTAAGAAGAGACTTCAGTCTGTCCACTTTGTCATAAAGTGGATATCAGTGGAGTGTTGCAGTGATGGTTGTCCTTCTGGATGTTTGTCTCCCCTTCTCTTATCAAGGCTCTTCTCCCATGATTGCTCATTTTGGCAAGGTTGTCAGCTCAAGGAAGAGTTGTGGTCGGTCCAAACTTCTTCGATTTAAGAACTGTGGAGGCGACGGTGCTTTTGGCAACATTCAGTGCAGCAGGAATATTTCTGTAGCCTTCATCAGATGTCTTCCTGTCTCTAAGCTCTGTAAGCAATTCCTTTCGACCTCATGGCTTGCTGCCTTCCCTCAGCTATTGGGCCTTCTATAGACAGGTGTGTGCCTTTCTCAATCATGTCCAATTGAAATGACCACAGATGGACTCCAAACAAGGTGTAGAGACATCTCAATGCTGATCAATAGAATGGGATGTATCTGAGCCAAAAGTCAAGTGTCTTGGCAGAGGATCTAAAAACATCTCAGTGCGAGATTTCAGTTTTTTTTTTTTTTTTTAAATAAATTTGCAAACAAATTTTTAAATTTCTGGTCTTACTTTAGGTTGTGTGCTGAAGAAAGTATTGCCCCTCTCCTGGTTCTTTGCCTCTCCAGGTCAAGGTCCCTGGTCATCTGTCACAACAGGCACTACTCAGAGGCATCGTCCAGCTAGCCCTGTACTCGTGACAGAGAAGAGAATCATTGGCTCTTATTCTCCTGGCAAGAAACTACGCGGTCCTATTCAATGCTGGAGATGATTCGTAGGTCAGCTGGAAGATCAGATGTTTGTCCAGGAAGCACAAAGCTTGAACTGCATTGAAATAAATCTGGGAGTTCGGTAATAACATTCTGTTACATTTATATAGCATCTTTCTCAGTACTCAAAGTGCTTCCACGCAGGGAGGACCCGGGATGAGAACCTATGATCTCCTTATTGCAGTGATAGGACTCTGTCATTTGTAGGCCACTGCGTAGAAGAGGGCACTCGCCATTACCGTCTGATAGAACATCTGCAGCATCTTGTTGCAGATGTTGAAGGACGCCAGCCTTCTAAGGAAGTATAGTCGGCTCTGTCCTCTCTTGCACAGAGCATCAGTATTGGCAGTCCAGTCCAATTTATCATCCAGCTGCACTTCCAGATATTTATAGGTCTGCACCCTCTGCACAGTCTCCTCTGATGATCACGGGGTCCATGAGGGGCCTGGGCCTCCTAAAATCCACCACCAGCTCCCTGGTTTTGCTGGTGTTCAGTTGTAGGTAGTTTCGGTTGCACCATTTAACAAAGTCTTTGATTAGGTTCCAATACTCCTCCTCCTGCCCACTCCTGATGCAGCCCACCATAGCAGTATCGTCAGCGAATTTTTGCACATGGCAGGACTCCGAGTTGTATTGGAAGTCCGATGTATGTTGGCTGAACAGGACCAGAGAAAGTCCAGTCCCCTGCGGTGCTCCTGTGCTGCTGACCACAATGTCAGACCTGCAGTTCCCGAGACCCGCATACTGAGGTCTGTCTGTAAGATAGTACACGATTCATGGCACCAGGTATGAATCTACTCGCATCTCTGTCAGCTTGTCCCTAAAGAGCAGAAGTTGGATGGTGTTGAAGGTGCTAGAGAAGTCCCGAAACATAATTCTTACAGCACCACTGCCTCTGTCCAAGTGGGAGAGGAATCGGTGTAGCATATAGATGATGATGATTATTGCTAACTACATCCAGTTCTTTTGACTGGGTTTAATGAATATGAATACGCGTTTGTCCCAGTTGATCACCGGGGTCATTAGTTTGTTCTGGTTTATGAATATTATGGGAAGAGGAGGCATTATCAGCTCATCTTATCTGTATGTGTTTATGCTACCAGCTGGCTTGACCAGATTATTACAACATTTGGGTTCATCTGTTGACTTTGCGAAGTCTGTGCTTGTGACTGAGAATGTTCTTCTCTCAGATGCCCTCCTTTCCATAGACATATGCAGTGGGTTAACCTTGAGTGTAAAATTTACGGAGACTCTCCCATACAATGATAAGGCAGACGTGACTCAGTTTGACTCTCTAACCTCTAAGAGCAGATCAAGAGAGACAAAATAATCAGATCGGCAGCCGGTGGCAAAATTAGTTTAAATTATACAAGTTCAGTTTATCTGTGATTATGTTTACCACACAGTTTATATGTTTGTCCTCAACATCACAGGAGGAAAACCGGAGTACCAGGAGAAAAACCCACATACAGTAAACATGGGCACGGACAATTTGGGGCTTGTAATTTGAACATAGAATACTGGGATCTGTGAGATGGCAGTGCTAACTAGTGTGCCACACCATATAATTTCAAGCATATTGTGACAAGTCTAGAGGGCGTAGCAGGCCACTCAACCCGACACAGACAGACGCAGGAATTACACTTAAATTAAAAAAAAAAAAAGTTTATTTTGTTTCTTCACTTGTGGGCAACGTCTTCTCCGCTCCCACATGTATTACACAGTCCAAAAGCAAAAGCGCAACACCTAAACACAATACTTTCTTTTCTCTCTCTCTATTTTTGTTCTTTTCCACTCCTCCTCAGCAAACTTTGTCTCCTTCTTCCTGACTCTGGCTCACCGACTACTGTCTGCTGGCTCCTTTTATACTTTTCCCGGAAGTGCTCCAGGTGTTTAATGGCCTACTTCCAGCAGCACTTCTGGGTGTGATAAAGGATCGCTCTGGAGCAGCTGCAGTGCCCCCTGGTGGCGCCCCTGGATCCCAACAGGGCTGTAGACATCTCTGTCTCCCATGAAGCCCTGTGGGAGTCCGAGGCACCACTGCAACCCATGGGGGCTGCCATCTACCATCCCCGGGGAGGTACTGTTCTGCCCATGCTTGCTCCCCTGGTCCTCTCAGCGAAGAGGCCAGGACCCTGGTCGGGCAAGGACCCCGGCCGTCTGTGACAATACATATGTAAGGATCAATAAACATCAACTCACAAACAGAAACGGATTGGCTGTGTGGTGTAGTGGAGAGGCACAATTCTCACTGTGCGACTCTAGTCAAGAATGGAAAATATACCTTGAAGAAAAAAAAAAAAAAACACCACAAGACAATTCCATATTGGAAATGTGCTGTATTCAAATGTTGGTTTGTTTTTCCTTGTCTTATAAGTCAGATCTTCTAGGTGGGCTTGGAAAATCTAACAGGCCATTGCTCTTTCTATATCTCTAATCTACAGGTCAAATCAGAAAGGTTCAAGAGGCCATAGTCTGGACGACAACTATGTAAAAGATCTCATTGTTTTATCTAGAATGTAATACAATGGCATGCTCTCTCTGTAACGTTATATTTATAATCCTGCCATCTACACTATATATTAAAAAAATAGCAGAAAGAGAACCGACTTGTATAACTCACAAGACTAAACAGGTTTAATTCTCTGAGTCTGCCAGTGTATAACATGTCCCTGTCTATCTATGTAATATTGCAATCCTGCCAACTATACTACAATTAATATCTATTGTAACCACAAAGTGGTGCCAGAGACCCCCACACATTATTATCATTATTATTTGTTCTTTATTTTGCCTTTTACAATTTCTTGTATTAGGAATTTGTTAGTTTTCGCATATCCCTTGGGGTCAGAGTGCAGGGTCAGCCATTGTACAGCACATTGTCCTTCACCTTCATTTTAAAATTCAAGGACAGGCTAGGCGTTTCTTAAAATGTACAGTATAAATAATGCTTCACCTTATGATACAGTTTCATGTGGCAATTTATTATCTCTCTATTATAAAAAAAAATCTTTGGGAAGGAGACTAGGGAGATGAAATGTGATCTTCTCGGAAGACAATCTGAAGTTCTGCGAGAGCCACTTTCACTTTCTCCCAGCTCTTAAAACAACGACAAGCGACAAGCAAAACATACAGCTCGCCAGCAGCAGAAAGCCAGCAGAGGATCCGACCGCTTCTCCTTAGCGTTCATTTGGCCACCCTCCCCCCTTGACAACGCGAACAGTGTTATACATTTTGAGAGAAAGATTTAACCACGCCCGGGGCCGGAAATAAAGGACAAGTATTGTATTTACAATGTCACGTGAGACAAGACAGTGAGCCATCATTTAAAACAAGTCCACGGACATCTAACCTAGCAGTTGTTGGATTGTTTTTGGCAGACGCGCATCATGTGCTCCCAGCTCTTAAAACAACGACATGCGACAAGGAGAACAGACAGCTCTCCAGCAGCAGAAAGACAGCAGATGATCCGATGGTATCTCCTTAGCGTGCGTTCAGCCGCACCCTGCCCCTTCACAACGTGAGCAGTTTTATACGTCCTGCGAGAAAGAGATGTAACCACGCCCAGGGCCGGAAATAAAGGACAAGTATTGTTTTTACAAAAGTTTTAAAGTAAAAGTGAAAATAATGCATATGTAACAACTCCCATGAAACTAACAATCTCTTTAAATTGTATATCCGGTAAACCAAACCCGGGGGTGGGTGAGCGAAGTGAGCAGGAGGCGGAGCCCACTAGTATACCATGAATATAAAGAAATAACCGAGTGTATCCTTGGAGGGGAGGACATTATTACATTAACCTTTAAAGGCGATTCTACTAATCATCCCTTCTTGTCAAGCTCTTCATTTTGCGAGTTTAGCGTTTGGTATTTTGTGGTGTAACCTGTCATCTCCAGGGCAAAGCACAAACATTTCCTGTTCAAGGGTTTACTGGCAATAAACACAATTCAGCAGGTGTCAGAAATTGGCTGGATTTCCGCATTTCCTTCCTGACATGGCTTATGTGCCCATCCTCAGTGCACTGAGTACACATCCTCTCCCTTTGTACTGAGAAGGACTGAATCCATTTGTGACGCAACAGCATAAGTTGGAATGAAATTAGTCCATGTATGTAATTAAAATTAATTCTCTTATTTTTATCATCCCTACCCTAGTAGCAGAACCAGAATGTCAGGTTAGGGTTGGTGTAATATTAATTATATTTCGGTTAGATATACATTCATAAAAAAAATAATTCTTAGAAGCCCATTCATACTAACATATATAGCATTTTTCCTCCATGACTAGTCTACAACTGATGAAGATAACTTGATTGCCTACATTTGTTGATACATAAGACATACCAGCCCTTTGCAAGGCACAAATGGTCAAATAATATATAATTATAATTTTGACTAGTATAGCATTACATAACAGCAAAAAGTCAGATTACCATTTTGACCTCCTTGCTATTTGTGTATGCATACCAGATATGTGTGTTTCCAGTCTCCAAATACACATGAGAAACTCTCCTCAAGAAGATTATTATAAAAATGCCAAAAATCATTTTACATCACGTATTTCAGCCACTCCCGGTGACGTGTCGTATCAACGAGTCGCAAAGCTGAGTGCCTTACCAGCTGTAAAAGACACTGCAAATTTTAATACTGATTGATTTGCTGGCAGAACTGGCACTCCATCCACCATAAAAACTTTTACAGTGTTCCACTCCGTCTGAACTAGTGTGGTGCTGAGGTGTCACCCATTGCATGGCTCCACTGGGGTCCTAATCTGGGATCCTGAGTTGGTTTGTCATGTGGTGGGTGCGTCAATGCGCTGCATCAGCGTGCGCTCCTAACCTGAGTTGGTGGGTCATGGATATCAGACAAATTCATGACTTGGCTGGTCTTTCATCTATTGGCACTGTGGTGGTTGTCGATTTTCCAGCACACTCTGTATTAGAGTTGGTAGCACACCCAACACAGCCAGTGATGGGGTTTCCACTTGTCATTGTTTCTTTTTGCTAATAAAACCTGAAATGACTGCTTATTAAGACATCGTTCATGTTTCCCTCCAACGAGATTAAGCCTAGCAGCAACTAATAATGGGCTCTCTGTTTGGTTATAAAAAAATGTCTAAGTCGATGTCAGGGTGGAAGAATTTGCAGTAATATTTGTGAAAATATGAATTGTAAAATATGCATTCGAAGTAAACATATAGTGTCATACCCCGTCAAAAGGGTTTGCCATTCAGATGACAATGAAGAGCCACAGGAGATGCAGATTTCAGTCCTCAAAACACCTGAATCAACACATCTGCCTGTCTACACCAGTGGAAGCACAGACAAGGCTACACAGGATTCACCTTTTGACTACACATCTAAAAGAAAAAAATCGGGAGTGGTCTCCCCCCCGACTTTCTCATATAATCAGATATGATGATGAATATTTGATGAGTAAACCGCAAGACAATGATTATATTTTTATATTATGTACATTAAAGAACCATCAACAACAAATCAAATCAATAATATATTGAACAATTATTATAGAAGTAAAGTTGAATAAGTTGGACTCTACCTTTTATTCATGCAGCTGCAAAGTACCACTTCCGGTTAACAGAAATAGCCCAAAAGTTGATAGAAATCTACGTTTTGTACCCATCACTTGTATGAAAATTTGGTTGACCGAAGTGAAACCGTACTCAAGTTATCGTATTTACATATACACACTCGCACACAGACGTAATTCCAAAAATAGCATTTTCGGACTCTAGGTCTAAAACGCCGAGATTCATCATCAGATTTTTGGACGATTACAATACTTTCTCTATAATTTTTATACGAGAAAGTCAAATCCAAAGGATCATGCCATGCCAGAATAGCTGTAGCATTTTAGCACATGGTATATCCATCGAACACAATTCTTATCTAAAGTCTGTTAGTCGTTGTTATGTCATATAGTGATGAGATAGTCAAAATGACAGAAGGATATCATAGCAGACAAAAGAACTTGTCAAACGCGTGGAGCCAAGTACCTGCAGTAGTCTATGTGTGTCTCTTTTGTTGCTGTGCTCATTACAATAAACAAATTAATCTTCAAGTAACAGTTGCCTTGTTCTGCTGGGAATGGATAACAGCCATTTATCTTTTTGTTTTCTTTCAGCATCAAGTCTTTTGTCAAATTTAATGGACTCTTACTGAAACCCTGGCGGTTTAAAATGCACTGACTGGAGGAATTGAGGGCAGGCTCTAAGAAAGAAACCCCATGTGCGAAATCTCTTCAGAGGTGGATTTTGCTGCCTTCACTACAGACTTCTTAATGAGTTGTCCACAGAAAGTGTATTCTAATTGGAGAATCGCATCTAGCCCTGAAAGGCTACCACTACGGGTCACACAGTCTACCTTTCTTGCGGGCTGAAACATCTCCTGCTTCAATTCTACAATTTTTTTCTCTACTTCGGTTTTAAAACTCCAGTCCAGCCATCCTCAGTCCCAGTGCAGGTCTCACTTTTAAAGTTATTTTGATGTCAGCCTAGATAAGCCACGTCTGGTCAAGGTAGTCCATTAACTCCAGTAGTGCATACATCACTGCTGACAGGCTGGCTGCTTTTAATTAATCTGCAGGGCTAAAAGGCTTTAATGGATCAGTGGCTGAAATCAAGGGGCTTGGAAACACAACTTTAGCAAGGCTGGATTTTGAATCTTAGGAATTTTTTTTATTATTGCCTATCGTAAAATACATTTGGGAAATGTAAGACAGAATTATGCTAACAAGGGACTGTCAGTCTCAAGCGATCCACTCTTAGGTTTCACTTTAGCAAAGTGATCCTCGGTACAAAACACTTTGAGTACCGCTGAGCTTGAGCATATCCCAAATACATTGAACACAGGACAGGAAAATTGACGCTAGGTGGGGCACCGGTTGCTATTATGACAGGCTCACTTACAAACACAAAAATAGTCCTTTAGAGATAATGTAGGAGATGGAAAAAAAGAGTATCCATAGAAACACTATTACGTATATCTTATGGAAAAATTGCAACATTCTCTACGTGGACTGTGATCAGCCTAGGAGGTACAGCCAGTTTTCTTGAGCTATAATCCATAATTTATGTTCATTCTTCTCCAATGCTTCTCAAATTATATATTATTAGCTATGCTTACCTGATCAGAACAGAATACATTTAAAAATATTTTAAATATCTTGCCCTAAGTGTACATTTAGCGTTCCTCCCACACCTTTCCTCGGCATCCCTATGTATCGCAACCCCTCTTGACCAGGAAATCCCCTCTTAATTTCGCTGCTGTAAAGCCTGCTACTCAAATTCTTTCATTTTGAGGCGCCTTGTCCACTTTTTGATTACCATCAACGCTAGACGGGTCGTCATTGTCCACTGTGGAACCATCATTCATATTCTAGTGAATACTTACGTTTTTTCAAAGACAACTCGGGTTCCTCATTAGCATTTAGTGATCCAACATTGCTCAGTAAGCTATTTGCTTTGTTGTCATTGAAATGTTCCATAATTTCCATAATAAATGGTCATAATCACGCATTAAACTTTTCATCTTTAAAGTAATGTGTCATTATCCACAATGCTGAACAACCATATAGTCATACTAACCAATCAGAGTAAAGCCTAACTGACCAATCAGATTGCTTGGAGGGACCGGACACACACACACACACAGTTGCGTTTCATTAAATAGTTGATATTATACAGGACTGTCCTGTCCATAGCAGTGGTGGGTACCAATGAGTCCCAAACCACAGACACAATCACACCCAAACAAGTCCATCCATCCATCTATTCCAACTACAAGGGGGTCTGCTGGAGCCAATCCCACCCAACACAGGGCGGAAGGCAGGAAACAAACCCCGGGCAGGGCGCCAGCTCACCGCAGACCCAAACAAGTCTCATCTTAAAATATATTTCCTTTTTATTCACTAACATTAGTTCCACAAACAGAGTACTTCTACCAATAGCCAAGAATACAATCATTTTCCTCCTCACTCTTGTCATCAAGCCTCGTCCATATCCTACCGACCCCCTTGGTCAAGATGACAAAGCTCCTTTTATCTTTGACCTGGCCGTACTTCTGGGACTAGGACATGGTCTGTAGGAAGCACTTTTGGGTCAGACAGGAGTCCCATAAAGTAGGGACCATCTCCCTCTGCAACGCCCTCTAGTGGCACCCACAAAACCCAAGAGGACTGTATTCCAGAGCTCCAATTCCAATGATGCTCTGTGGGTACCCGTCGAGGACCCAAATCCCAGAGACCCTGCTCTCAAGCCCATCGGGGGACATAGTACCCAGATGCTGGTGACTCTCCTGGTCCTCCCAATATACTGGCCGCCCTGCTGGATAAGGATTCTCGTTCCCAGTCAGTCAAATAGCCTGTCCTTCCACTTTCTTTTAGCATGAAATCTAGTCTGGGAAAGAAATCACCCTCTGGGACCCCTTTCCATCTCCTGCAGCACTCACACCATATAAGTGAACGCGACGATTTCCGAGAGGGGCAGCTGAATGTACCACTTTGAATTATTATGTAAACGATTTGGAACTTCATGGCAGGGGCACATCATTTTACTAAGCCCTCTCTAATCATGACAAACGACTGAGTGACATGTCATTGCCCAGTTGGGGCCACCTACCTAACTCCACAGCACTGGTACCAGTTCTTTTGGCAATAAAGTGTAGCATAGGAATAAAATGAACAGAACTGTGAGGCTGCAAATGAAAAAAAGAGGCTATTAAAAGAGCAGGCTGTCCAAAAACACAAATAATCCTTGTTAAAATATCTCGTCTCAGGCTCAGCGAGGATGATGATCTGCCGTCATAACTATCAAGTTACCATTTTCACTTCCACTGCAGACAACAGCACATGTAGAAATCTCTGCTCCCAGGGATTGCAATGACAGCTGCGTCTCAGCTGAAAGAGAAACCGAGGAGCAGCTAATGCTACAAGTCGTGGCAATTGTAAATGATTTCAGCAGTACAATGCCACAGGGGGCCAGATCAATGTACCGGGTACAATTTCCATAGAGCATGAGAAGTGAAATAGAAGATACAGTGAAGACCTTTGTAGCCATACAGGTTCAACATTCATACTTCTGAAAGATAAGCTGAATGAATGTAATTGAATGACTTAAATGTCAGCGGTGGGCAGGCGCCCTGCCTGAGGTTTGTTCCTGCCTTGTGCCCTGTGTTGACTGGGATTGGCTCCAGTAGGCTACCGTGACCCTGTGTTAGGATATAACAGGTTGGAAAATGACTGACTGACTGACTGACTTAAATAATTATTCTTCCAGTCTGGTTTGTGTGGATTTTTGTCCTCCATAGACCTTCAGTTTGCTTGTTGAGGAGGTTCAGAGAGAGAGAGACGCTGTAGTAAGAAAGGAGAATCTAATACCCCTGTGCTACTGGGATGAGGTAAAGCTTTAGAAATGGTTTCATTCCCTTTTTTCTGATCTACGTCTCCCCACAATTCAATCACGGTGGTCTACAAAGAGTTGCTTGGACTTCATGGCTCGGTTTTTGATCTGACATACAGTGTGAATGGTGGGATATTTTACACAGAGTTACAATGTCCAATCAAATCAGTGTGCCACAAGTGCACTCCGAGTTCTAGAAACATCTCAAGGATAACTAAAGCCAACAGGGTGGACCTGACCATAACTTGCAGTGCCACCACCAAGGGTCCGAATACTTGTATGTCTCAGAGATTTCAGTCATTGATTCTTAATAAATTTGCAGTTTCTTTCTGAAAACATGTGTTGTCAGAAGTGGCTGGGGTGGCGACCCAGCCGGGACGCCCAGGAGGACCAGAGGAGGGCTTGCTCCTTCCCCAGACCATCTTGGGGCGACCGTCCTGGTTCTGTTGGGGGCCATGGGTAGAGGGCTTGGAAACCCAACCCTGTAGGGGCCCGTGGTCGCCGCCAGGGGGCGCCCCATGCCTTTGGAGCCCTGGACCTCAGCACTTCCGCCATTACCAGGAAGTGCTGGGTTAGAGGAGCAGGGACACCCGGAGTGCTTCCGGGGATAGATCTGGCACTTCCACCACATGGGGGCGTGTCAATGGGAGATTGCCGGGAAGCACCTGGGGCACATCCGGGTGTGAATAAAAGGGGCCGCCTCCCTTCATTCGAGGCTGGAGTCGGGTGAGGAGAGGACAAAGCAGCAGAAGCGAGAGTGGAGGCGGCCTGAAGAAAGGCAGAGAGTGAGAGAGGCCTGGACTTTGGGGGACTTGAAGGGGCTCGTGTGAACTTTTGGAAATGTAAATATTGTAAATAAATGTGTGGGGGTGGAATTGCAACATGTCTGCCTGTCTGTGTCCGGGGCTCGTTCACAGCGTTCACTTTGTTAAGGGTGTGGGAATGCTTACATCAACAATCAAATAAACCACAAGGCTTTCAAAATAAAAAGTGACCTTCACCTAGTATAATATTATAAATCCGGAGGGGGAGATGTGGTCCTCTAGATACCGCAGGGCCTGTTCTGCTCTTGTTCAGAAACTCGAGGAGTTTGAATGACCCGCTCTTCCAAAGGCCTACTGATCTTTCAAGGATCTCATTTGATCTCAAGAAAAGGACGGAATGAAAAAGGCCAACTGTCTGGCCAAATGGGGTCCAACAAGAGTAGACAAGTGGATGAATAAGGAGTAAGGATCATCTGGTCATAACAAATGTCAAAACAGCTTGAAACACGAGATGAAGGCAGACACAGCACATTTTTTCGTAAATGTAGAACTCATAAATATCACGACTGCACAGAAGGAAACAGTCAGAGATGAGTTTTAATTAAGGCTCGGGAGAAGGGAATTCAGAAAAACAAGCAAAGGTCAAAAGTAGTTATTAAGAAAATGTGAAATTTGGAGCACCAGGGGGCGTACCAGCCACCCTACCCGACACAGACAGACACGAGACACAAGTTCCTGTCCAGCACACAATTTCATTCTAAGTGGGGCAGCGCTTGTTCTTCACTCCCCACTGCAGAGCACAGTACAGAAAACACCAAAACCAAAACACAGTCCCTTCTTCTTCTTCTCTTCCTCTACCACCGTCACTCCTCTCCCAGCAAGCTTCGTCCACCTCCCGAGTCTGACTCGAGTGAGGCGGACCCTTTTATAGGGCACCAGGAAGTGCTCCAGGTGCTCCCAGATCTTCCTCCTGTGTGGTGGAAGTGCTGCAACCCAGGGCTCAGAAACTGTCCAAGCGCCCCATGGAGGAGGCCAAGGTCCCCAGCGGGGTTGAGCTTCTAAGCTGCAAACCCGTGACCCCACTGTAAGTTGGGGGGGTTGCCCTCTTGTGTTCCAGGGGAGGTATTGCCCTGAATATGCCCTCTCCCTTAGTCCTTCCATCACAGGGTTAAGGGCCCTGGCCGTCCGCCTCAGTATTTAAATGGAGTATGAATCAGCAACAAATAAAACACTGCAAGGGGGTCAAGAACCAGAAAGACTAGTTACCCAAAACAAGAGACAAGACTCGAAGGCAGATAACTGAATAGATTTTTAAGTTTTGTAACCCTTTCAATCCAGACAAGGATCACAAGGGGGTTATTCAAGCCTATCCCAGCTACATAGCATAGGGGGCAAGGCAGAAACCAACCCTTGAAAGGGCACCAGTCCATCGCAGGGTGAACACACACACAGACACACACCAGAAGCAATTTAGCATCGCCAGTTCACCTAACCTGCATGTCTTTGGATTGTAGGAGGAAACTCGACCACCCGGAGGAAACCTTCGCAGATGTGGGAGAACATGCAAACTCCACACACGGAGTACTCAGGATGAGAACTCTGGTCACCTTAGCACAATGCAGCAGCACTACCTCTGTGCCACCCCAAATAGAGTCAAAACCAAAAAATATCAAACTAGTAGGCCATAAGAAAAGTTCTTCGAAGATATCTGTATACTCAGATGACTGGAAAATGTGACACCAACCTTTATATCAGTACAGTGATAACATCACAAGACAAGCACCTCTGATTGTTATGCCTACCAAAATCCTAGCAATTGCATAAAAAAAAAATCTGGTGGCATTCATATAAAAATCACTGTGGCTTTGTGGGATTAAGATTTCATAAAGAAAATTTCATAAAAAAAATTTTGTGACATCAGAATGATACTTGAATGGATTTTTGGAGACAAGAACTGTATATTGGAAAAATAACAGGATGCTTTCATAACGAAAAAGAGCTGCAGTCAAATGCTTGAGTATCAGTCAAGTCTGCCTAGGATGGGCTGGAAAAATTTTGCAGGCCATTGCTCTTTCTGTATCTCCAGGTCAAATCAGAAAAGTAAAGGGCCTCGACTTGACAGATGACTACGTAAAGGCTTAACAGAAAGAAGAGCTCAGTGTTTTACACAGGTTGAAATGCAACAGAATTCTCTCTCTATAACTGCTTTTTATGATCTCACCATCTACGCTAAAAATGAAAATATTCAAATCTCTTTGAAGAAAGATTAAAGCAGCTAACATGTGCAGACTTAAAAACATTAAATTGCTGTGTCCTGGCTATCTATCTCTCTTGCCTACTATACTAAAATCTAACTATCTACCTGTGTTATCCTGCCAACTACACCAACATTTCTATCTATCTATCTGTAAAGAATGTTAAAATTAACATTGACATATTAATTTATTTCATCTGTTTGTCTGTGTGCTTGTTTGCCAATTATACCCCCATTCCCAAGTTTCATTTTGCTGTTTGGTGCCCCCAGTCTGCCAGTCCTGACCTGAACCGGCCTACAAAGATCACCAAACTTTAATGGTCAAACTAACATAAGTCATGTTTTTCCTTTATTTTATTATCAATACTACAATTTTATAAACTTATTATTGCACTCTTTCACTTTATTTTGTTGAAGCTTTACAATAGTGATTACACTAAAAAGTACCATTTTATACATACTAATGTAAAATTCCTGAATTCCTTAATTAAGATGAATTGACATTGTAAAATCTGCTTAATTCATTTGAACATCATGGGGTGGAGAGCCATTCCCACCAGCCTCAGACACAAATAACAAGCAAACCTGGACGGGATGCCAGGCCATCACTGGGCCAACTGACACATACATCCATTACTCACAAAGGGCCAGTTTAGAACTGGCAGCTAACCTGTCCTACGCGTCTTTAGGAGGTAAACTGGGGGACTTTGAGGAATAACCACAACAACAGAGCAAGATATATGAATGGAAGACATTGCTGTTCCACCTATGTTATGTGTATGCAGTGACAATAAAGAATTCTATCTATCTATCTATCTATCTATCCTTCCTTTAAGTAGTTCCATTAATTTAGTTTTGCCTGAAGGATGCTTCTACATTCTGTTTTGATTATATCCTCTGGACGGTTATACAGTATTGTTGATGACAGATGAAATGATATTTGTGGTGACAGGTTGATTGCACTTCTTCAGCACTCTTTTGGAAGTTCTTGCATTTCCAAGGTCCAAGGTGTGGTTCTCTTCCGACTTCTCTATCCCTCAAATCTCTCAGGCCTGTCTGACACCTTGTTATGTTATGACCTCCCTGTGTAAGACAAAGAGAGGTCACATCTGTAATAAGTTGGATAGCCGAGTTGACAAAAAGCACTATTGGAATTTCCTGACTTTGGTGGATTACAGTTAACATGAATCGTTAACAAGCTACATAACATACCCTTCTGAAACATGCTTAATAAAGCTTCACGTTGTATGTCTGATGCTGCTTATTTTGGCAGCATGAGGCCAACAACAGTAACCAGACCTGAATGAAACAATAGCCCATCTCAGAATCAGCCGCACTCACATTAGGCTAATTTGAAATTGCCTGTTAGGCTAACACATTCATATGTGGATATATAGGTGGAAAAGTAGAGTACTTGGAGAAACACATAAGTGAACACAAGAACAACATCTGAACTGTACCCAGTCATTGATCAAACCTATGATCTACGAGGCAGTAGCGCCAAACACTCCATTATCATGATTCCCAGACCAGACCAGGCTAGAATGGAACTTTCTCAATCCAGTTGTTCAAATTCAGGGTTGTGGGGTCCACAGTCAAATTAGGAACAAATTTTGATCGTTCAGGAGTCCATCACAGGTCCTGCTCAAACTCACCTGGGGCCATTTTAAAATGTCTAACCTAACACATTTGTCAGTGAGATGTGGGAGGAGAACTCAACATGCAGAATGAAAATCTGGTTAACTTTGAACTATACACATATTAATATTGTAACAGCCAGCCCAATTGTCCGGACCAGCAACTACACCGTCAAGACCTGTGGCCTTGCAACCTGAGTAGAGTCAGACTTAGACAAACCGTACATCTTCTAATAACTTCCTCAATCAGCTATCAAAAATAAGCAAAAGGACAAACATTATGTAAAATGGAATTCAGAAATCAAGAAGAAAGAAATAGTTCTTGAAAGACGCAGTTGTGAATCGGTGTTTTGCTGGAGACGACAGATAATGAGTCAAAAGATCTAATCTCGGAAAGAGCTTGAATTTCACCTTCAACACCTGGGGTGTTCGAGACTTGACTGGAGGTGAGTTTGGAGAAATTAGATTGATAGGGATGTTGACTTTTGTGGGGCTAAACGGCCTGTTCTCATCAACATTTTTGTAATGCTCATTATACGTGACTCTGTTAGGCTCTTGAGTGCCTATTCCCACTTTACAGAGCCATCACAAAACATACAGTAGGTGAGCCATGGCAGCAAGATTTACATTAAAGATCTGTGACCCCTTTTGTTAGTGTTTGGATGCTCATAGATTTATAAATTGTGGTCATGGACCTGTCTAAACTATACAAGTGAGAAATAGCCTAACAACATGCAAAGCATTAATCCTGCAATCCATAAGTCCATAAGTAACCTCAAAAAAAAAAAAAGGACAGCTCATCCTGGCCAAGCCACAGGATTTAAGCTGGTCGGGAGGAAGATGAAAAAGGTAAGCAGAGGAAACATCTAGCGTGAGAAACAAAGCAAAATTCTTTGGTGTTATGGTGACATGAGAAGGACAAGACACAGTAATACTGAAAGCAGCTGCTGACATTACGGTTTTGACAGTGTGGCGGATGGCCGGAGACCTTGCCCAGCTGGGACATCCCTATAATGGAAGGATCAGGGGAAAGAGGATATCCTGGGCATTACCTTGTCAGAACATTAGAGGAAAGCCCCCCTGGCTTGTAGCAGCTTAATAGGTTTGGAGCATGGAAGCTCAACCCTGCTGGGGCACATGGCCACTGCCAGAGGCTACCTTGACAATTGCTGATCCCTTTGGTGCAGCAGTTCCACCACACCAGAAGTGCTTGCCAGAAGAAGGTCATCGAACACCTGCGGCACTTCCGGGAGCCCTCTAAAAGGGGACAGCCACCACTGCTCCAGAAGTCAGAGTCGGGAGGAGGTGGACAAAGCTCGCCATTTACGCTAGAAAGTAATGTACAGATAGGAGTGTGATGACGTTGAAAACATAAAGATAAAGAATTACATATGACCATATATACGAAAAATAAATATATAGTCTGCACATTTCAGAAACCTGAAATCATAAGAGGCCCATCATCTCATCTCCTCAATGCACTTATCTTGGAGAACACTGCTGTGGCAGCATACTGAGCATTTCAGCCCAGACTTCCCTGTTCTCAGTTATTGATTCCCACTCTTCTTCATGGGCAATTCACAGGCTTTCTTTCCCATGCCAGCTGAGAAATTAAATCCCTCCATCATGTCCTGGGTTTTCTGCATTGGTCTCCACTAAATGGGATGTGCCTGGAGCAGCTCCAAGTGAAGTCACCCAAAGGGTATCCTTGTGACACCACCCCAAATAGCCCCTTTCGATCTGGAGGAGCAGTGACTCTACTCTGAGGTTTTCCAGAATTGATGACCTTATGATAGTCCTATGAAGAAACCTCATTTCTGCCATTTATTATCTTCATTCTTCTAGTCAGTACCCACAGCTAATGTCCATAGGTGAGGTAGACTGACTGGAAAACCAGGCTTCATCACCACAGAATGGTACAGTGTTTGCAGAACGGCTACTGCAACTCAAATTCACTTATTGCTCTTACATTCCCTTCTTCCATCACTCAGGAACAAAAATCATGAGATAATTGAACTCCTCCACCAGGGCATTTGTTCCCCCCCTCCCCCCCCTTCCCTGGAAAGAGCAATACACTCTTTTCCAAGAAAGAGCCATGACCTCAGACTCTAATGTATTGATCTCCATTCCCAGCAGCTTTACACTAAGCAGCGAATTACTCGAATGTGTACCAAAGGTCACAGTCAGATGAAGAAAAGAAAACATCATCTGCATAAAGCAACAATGGTATCCCTAGCCTCCCAAACTGGACAACCTCATATATGAAATGTTTTGTGACCACCCATCCATTAGTTGGCTTCCTGTTCCCTGTTTTCCCCCCATTCAAGGTCCATCAGTTCACTGTACTCAGTACACTTGATAGTACAACTACCTCTATGAGTGTTGGGGGCTAACCCTGGATAAAACGTAGGACATCGCACTGTCCCCTCACAAGCACTGTGATATAGTGCGCACTAAACGGATGTCCAGTTATGAAATAAATAATCAGCACACTTGTAGCTTAAGGAGGGGTCATGGTAGTGTGGCAACACAATGCGGGCATAGGCGTTTCTGCTCTGAAGTGCACAGGTGCGGGATCGCCCGTGTCTGTAATTGATGTCGGGAGCTGCTAATCGCCACACCTGTGCCATGTCCCCATTATAAATAGGAGAAGTGCTAGTGCGGAGGGTAGAAATAATGAAAGAAAAAGAAAAAATGGAGATCAAGGAAGAAGGAACAGAGGTTAGTGAACGAGGATGACAAGAGGAGAAAAGAGCCGGTGCAGAAGCGAGCAGGCAGCTGTGAGGAGAGCCCCTTAGGAGGAGTGCTTGGCCGACACTCGGTGGGGGCAGTAGGAAGCGGTCGCTCTAGTCAAGCAATTTCAAGGAGCTGGGGTGACCAAGAAGGTGGTTGGTTCTCCGCTTAAGGTCGCAGAAGGCAGTGGGAGTCAGAGAGGCTTGGGAAGGTTGAGCCCCGGCGTGAGCGCCTTGGCCATTGGGAGGATATCAGAGTCTCGGCCCGACGAATTAGCTGTACAGTGGAACCTCGGGTCACGACTGTAATTCGTTCCAAAACTCTGGTTGCAACCCGATTTGGTTGTGACCCGAAGTAATTTACCCCATAGGATTGTACGTAAATACAATTAATTTGT
>NW_024386377.1:0-7066 GCF_016835505.1 Polypterus senegalus | reverse complement strand
GAAAATACATTTGTGATGCGAAAGTCACTGTGGGATCCACATTATTATTATTTTGTTTTGTTAGCCAGTATATAATGGTTTTCGATAACAACACCCCAAAATGCTCTCCTAGTAGAATCCTCTTCAAAAATTAAATCTACCCATCAGTCATTTTTCCAAACCGGGTTTTTGGGCACAAAGTCCAGCCTATAGCAAGAGGGAGTTCATGCATTTATATTTGTACAGTATGAAATCTTGGTTAAAAGCAGCTCTGAATTTTATTTAATAAATTACATTGTATACTTTATTACATTTCATAATTTACTTTATTTATTAGATTCACATTAGTGAGTTTCTTATTATATTTGTTTGGTAAATGTACTTCCAATTAGATTATTTTCGTGGATACCATGACATTGCACGTATTTGATGGGAATGTAATGTAAAGCAGATGTAAGGAAACTGCAGATGAATGCACATGAGAAGTGCCTGAAAACTTTGATCCTGAAGGTCAGACGGATCGCTGAGTGTGCACTGTGCTGCTTTGAACCACAGCAGAGTGAAACTGATGCACATTTATTTCAACCCTCAGTGTTTCTTAGGGCAGAGTTTGGGAATTTCTACAGAATGCCAAAACATCAGACTATAATCCTAAAATATACCTGAACTGTATCAGTGCATATGAAAAAAATGCAGACACTCTGAAGAATGGCATGTTTCAATGAATCTCTGAGTAACAGAATTTAACATAACCTCTATGGCAGGAGACTCTAGGTTCAGTCCTGGGGGTGTATGGGACATTTGATACAAAGGTTTGAAGCTTGTGTTGCTTTTGAAGCATAATGTTTTGGGAAACAGTCTTCCAAAGCTTGGAACGACGGACTGATGTTGTTTGAGCTTCAGATATCATTGAAACATTGAGAGCGGTCTGACTTGTGAAAAAGGGAGTCTGCAGGCAATTTAAAATTTAAAGGAAATGATTATTCTAACTATTTATACTTATCCCATTCTAAAAAAATAGTTATATAGATAAGAGTGACTTAACTTTTTTAGGGCCCAGCAATGGAAACGCGGTAGCGGAATGTGCACAGCTTTGGGGTCCCCCTTTCAAGTAGCCCCATTGATTCAGCCTGCAAGTCAGGGCTTCTCTAGGTTTGAACAGGCACTATGCTGTGGCGATGTCGATGCCACTCTATCCTCCAGGCGCACTTTAAATTGAAAGCCACCTGATGGCAAAACTCAACCCGCCGCTGTAAGAAGGAAAAATTAGAGCAGTGAGTTTAGGAGGTTATTTTGTTACGCTTTGTTCAATGACCTGACATCTCTGTCATAACAGTTATGTCATCCATAGGCATATGCATTGATCCTCCTTCCTCCACTACCTGGAATTTCTATCTAATTAATTTCAATCGTTCTTTATCATGTCTGACAAAATTTCCACTGATGAGAACCAAAAAATGTAGACAATGGGCATTCTTGGCATAGTCCCTTTCTATGTTGATACCCCTTGTTAAGTGCCATTTATTAATACTTTATATGTTATATTCAATAGCAGTTTCAGATTATTGTTATTATCTGTTTAGGCATTTGCAATTTGTCTAGTGTTTCTCATAGTAAATCTGATTAACTGATTGAAACGCTTTCCCCATTAAAATTTAACAGCCTTATCGGAATGGGCTGCTTTTTGAACTCATCGTTGATTGACCTCCCAGGATGCACACTTGTTCCTCTTGTTTTATGTTGTGCCAGTACCTCTATATGGGGTTTCTACAACTTCGTTAGCAACAGACCTCACATAGTAAGTATTGGTCTCCAGTTAGCTAAATCTGTATTATCCCCAACTTGATAATCCTTTTTTCCATGTTTCTAGAACATCCGCCTTCCTTTTGAATATTATCCTAAACATGTCTAGTAAATCTTCCTTTTCCAGGAGCTAAAAGGTACCATAAAATGTTGGTAAGAGTTTATCAGTCCCTGGTGTTTTGCAGGTCTTTAGTGCTTGTTCCGTTTCACAAAGCCCAAATTTCGTTGTGCATTCTCTGCTTTGTCTTCTTGCATCTATCACTCTTATGACTGTTCCTTCTTTTGTAACATCTCTACTTAAACCACACAGGTCATTGAAAGCTTCTACAATCTTTTTTTGCTTTTTTTTTCATTTTTGTAGCTTTCTTTATCTTTAGTTCTTCATGCCACTTTTTATTCCTTTGTTTCATGTACATTTTCATTCTCCTCCAACCTGGGACCCTACTCGAAATTTGGATTTCTTTTATTTTCCTATAAATATTCATCCTTTTGAATTTTAGTTGTTTGAACTGTTTTCCTATTCCTGCCCCTTCTTTCGGCTTATAAATATCTTCTGATTTTTTTGTAATCTCTGGAATTGCTCTTTATTTTTCCCCTCCCTCTACCCCCTTCCCTTTTGGGAAAGGGAGTTTTCTAGCCCTGATTTCAAAATCTCCCATCATTCCTCTTTTTTTACACACTTTAAGGTTCCCTTGCTTGTATTTCCTTTCAATCACCTTCTAATTTTTTTTATCATTTAACACAGGAGCATTTCATTTCCATACTTATTATAATGATACTGTGCTGTTCTTTTTCACCTGAAAGTTTTTTTTTTTTTACTTTATATTGTGCACTGTTTAGTAGAAAATCAATTCTTAACTTGCATTTCCCCAACCTTCTTTTTCCCCAAATGTGTACATTTTGTTTTCTTTTCTGTTTCTCTATAGCTATCTATAAGTTGGTGATCTTTCATTACTTTTTAACAGGAATTTCTCATTTTTGTATCGGAAGTTAAAGTCTCCTGATAGAATAACTTCTTTTCCTCTATATTTCAAAATTAGACTTTAGAATGCTTCCATCCTTTCAGCCCTATTTGGGTGAGCACATATATTTAAGATATTTTGTTTTCCCCCATTTATTTCCCAGGACATCCTTGGAAGGACAGGTCGCAACATTAAAATCCTGGGATGCTGCTCAGCGTTGTCTTCCACTGGACTGGTTTGCTATTCCACATGAGTGAGTATTGGCTCCAATGGTCTTGTATGGTGAAGGATTCGGGCTTGGGGTGGTCAAAGAAACCCTGGGAAAGACCATGGAAGATTCTCTCAATTTCTGCTCCATTCCGCCGGTAACTCCCAAAACACTTGGGGATCACACGGTTTGGAGGGCCATCACCAAAGGAGTCTCTTTGCAACAACGAACAAATAACAAGTGGGGAAGAGAGCCAAAATATCTCTACCACCGGGAACCTACTGCACTCGGGCAATTCTCTTGTCCATCGATGCCTTTCCTGAAATGGGCTGCTCTGCCACCAGGATGGGAGTTTCAGAGATGAACAAATGGATGGACAATGTCATTGTTTTAGTTCCATTGTTAAGATTGCTTGTCTACCCTGTAGGGGTGGCTCAATATTTAAAAGTATCCATCCATTTCTAACCCGCTGAATCCAGACAAGGGTCACGGGGTCTGCTAAGCCAATCCCAGCCAACAGGGTACAAGGATGCCAACTCACCGCAGGACACACACAAAACACCCACACACACCAAGCACACACTAGGCCAATTTAGAACCCCAATCCACCTAACCTGCATGTTTTGGATTGTGGGAGGAACCGAGTGCCGGAGGAAACCCAGCAGCCCGGGAGACATGCAACTCCACGCAGGGAGGACCAGGAAGCGACCGGGTCTCCTAAGGGAGGCAATCGCTACCACTGCGCCACCTGCCGCCCTCAATAAATACATTGTTATTATTTATTTAGAAAACCCTATTCTGTGTTTTAATTTTCATTGAGCCAGAGAAGAAGGCTTTCCCTCCTTCCAGCCCCTTCTATTTCAGGGTATGACTTCTGAAAAGGTAAGTTACATTCTTGGATACTTATAATATCTTCCTGTCTCTTTACATGCTGTAAATGCAATATTTCTTTTTTCATTCAATACTATATGGCTGTGTATTTTGATTTCTTTTGCTGGGTTTTCTTTCTATTCTTTTCACTCTCTTGGTTATGCTCTTTTTTATTTTGCTCTTTTTCATCAGGTGATTTTTGGTAAGGCTGCCACTGATTCTTCTCTTAAGAAGGTTTGGGCTGGGCCAGTTATTGCACCCCCACTTTCTTTTTTTTCTGTCTGGTGTTTTCCACTATTCCTTCCTCATTTGTTAGCTGGTTCCATTCTTTTATTTCTACATGTTTTCCTGTTTCTTTCTAAATAAGCGATGGTGAATCTGATAGCAAGCTAGACAATTCTTACAACTTCCTTTGGGAAAATTTTCCCCAAAATGACTTTTATTCTTTGTTCTAGGATGTTCCAAATGACCTTTTCTCCTTCTCATCCATCTTTGTTTAGCTATTTTTGTTTTTCTGTCGTACAAGGGATCTTACGGCTTTCTATTATTCTTTGATCTTTCCTGTACTTCCTAGGAGTTTGGAATATTATTACACTGTTTCTTACCTCATCATTAGATTCTTCTTCATCATCCTTTTCGAATTGGATCTTTAATGTGTTCATTTTTTTGCACCTATTCACATATGATAAAGCACAGGTTTTAGAACCATGGATGATCTGCACACAAATGGTTGATTGTTTTCTCTTTAAAGTTTTTTTTCCCAAAATTTCCCCCATCTCCCCTACAGTTTTAACTTTTCTTGCTTAGATTTAGCCACCATGTGTCCCTCTTGCCTGGATCTTTTACACATTTTCAGTTGTCTGCTATAAAATTCTGTGCCCCCCTATGTCACCACTTTGTGTATGGGGGCAAGTTTTTTAAATCTCCCACCTCTTTTCTTAGTTTAACCCCAAAAAATTTGTAGCCTTTTTATGCCTTTGTTCATTCTTCCTGCAGTGTGATGTCCATCACCTAGTTCACGTGGCATGGTGTTTTTTTGATACTGTGAAGGTTTGGCTTATGCACATAAAAATACAGTCTGATATCCAAAAGCCCAATTTTCACCTCATCAGATCACAGCCCCTTCTTAAAAGGTGATTTAGATTTCCCCCATGCACCTTCGGGCAACTCTAGCCAAGATGCCATGTGTATTATTTTTTTTAACATTGGCTTTTTTGCCACTCCCCAAACCTGACACAACGTAGCTGTATGTACAGTCTGCCCAATTTCAGCAACTGTAATGTGAGTTCTTATAGGTCTCTTGGTGGTTCCCTCACTAGTCTATTCTTGCGCAATCATTCGGGTTTGTGGATGGCCTGCTGCAGACAGATTTAAAGCTGTGCCATATTCTTTCAATTTTCAATAATTGGATTAACTGGGCTCAAGGAATATTCAATGACTTTGAAATGTGCAAGTCAGATGATAGAGACAAGAAAAATCAAACACCTTTTTCACCGGGGTTTCCTGGAGTGTTCTTTTTTTCTTTACCTGTGAATTAAGTCACAATACTGACTCACCACAAGTTAAAACCTTCGATAAGTTGAGTTTACAGTATACTGAAATTTTAAATCCATTGTCTACGAAAGGTGATTTTCATTTGCCAGTTATGTGACTTCTAAAACCATTGGCCCATTGATGATTTAGGGTGTCATATTAACAGTGCAATAAATAATTTTGTGTTGTATATTATAGTTAATTTGACCATTTTCCCACAGTTTTTTTTTTCGACATAAAGAGTCATTTTCATTGATCAACATCAATAAAATTAAAATCAACGGGACTCCTTTGGTACGTGCTGTCCTCAGAAATCCTGGGTCCCTGGATTGACTTTGTGCCAAATGGGGGTGGCCCATGGAGCCGGGAATGATGCACATTACTTGCATTGTGAGGCGTTGTTCGGCACTATGGTCATGTGGAGAAATTCCCTGAGGGTGAAATGGCTTGCAGAACCCCTATTGTTGAGGACCAGAGTGGCTGGACAGGACAAGGGGTCACCCACGTAACACCAGGTTGCAGAAAGGGGGTCATTCCCAAAGGGGAGGGATGGACCGCATGCCCCTTGGGGGTTGAAAACCAGGATCTCGAGCTGTTTCGTTGGGGTGCATGCTCCCCAACCTGACCTGACTGAATGTCAAAAGCAAATGAAATCCATTAGAATTCAATGTTGTATAATAATACATTGAAAGCTTCCAAATGGAAGAGTACTTTGGCACTGTATTCAAACAACAACTCATGCAGAAGGACATCTCAGAAGGTGAACACCAACCTTGAAATGGACAGAATACCAACAATTTAGCAAGGTGGTTTTACTAAATGTTTGGAATGATGGCACCTGCTAGGACAAATTTTGATTTTTGTAACATCATATGGATGGTAGGGTCAGCATCTGGCATAAAAGCAGAATTACATTTTCTTCCTGTCTTGTGTCAACGTTTCAGGATGGTGATGTGTAAAATTTGTGGGGAAAGTTTTCTTGACACATTAAGCCTTAATACCAACTGAGCATTGTCTGAATATGACAACACTACTAAACATTGTTGATGAAGTATGTGTCTCTTTGTTACAGATATTTTTAGTAAGATGATGAACCATCTCAATATGTACCTGTACACAACATAGACTGGTTCTACAATGTGACTTCAATTTGCTCCAATAGCCTGATGGCTCTCAGATCTTATCCAACACAGCATCTCTGGGATGAGGTGGTACAGAAAAAATCATCATGAATTGGTGATGCTATCAGGACGGGATGGACTAAAGTCCCTAAGGGAAAGTTTCCAGCATCTTGGTAAATCCATATCTCAAAGAATTTTGTCTGACCCCGTAGTAGGTAAGTGTATCTAAAGGGGCCACAGGTACAATACTCGAAGTTCAATAAATGAATAAAAAGGTGAAATCCTTCATTCAAACAAATCCATACTTAAAATGAGAAACAAAAAAAAGAAAAACACAGCCCGAGTCCAGGTACATAGATGAGCCTGGCATATCATCCCCGTCTCACCCTGCTCGCTCACCAAGCGGAGACATTAACACCGTGCTCATCGAGGTCCCCCAGACTGTTGGGTCGGCCATCCTCCCATCATCTTGCACACTCCAGCAATGCGATTCCTGGGAGGACTCCACCATACTGCATCCACCCTACAGTGGGTCATCCATTAACTAGGGACTTGATTACCAAAACCCCTGGCCATGTGTACCATTTAAA
>NW_024386376.1:0-12358 GCF_016835505.1 Polypterus senegalus | reverse complement strand
AAAAGAAAATCCAACACATTTTCCAGTTTTATGTCACTACACTGCTTGCCTGTGCATTCAGGTTTGACTTTAAAATATCTTATGGTTTATAAAGCCTTAAATAATCCGCCCATCTTATATATCGATCCTGACCGTTATATTCCAAATCGTAACCTTAGATCTTCAAATGAGTGTCTCCTTATAATTCCAAAAGCTAAACTTAAAAGAAGTGGTGAGGCGGCCTTCTGCTGTTATGCACCCAAAATCTGGAATAGCCTGCCAATAGGAATTGCCAGGCAAATACAGTGGAGCAATTTAAAACACTGCTGAAAACACATTACTTTAACATGGCCTTTTATAACTTCACTTTAACTTAATACTGATACTCTGTATGTTCAATTCTTTATAATAACTATTCATGGTGGCTCTAAAATCCGACTGACCCCTACTCTCTCTTCTGTTTCTTTTTCCGGTTTCTTTGTGGTGGCGGCCTGCGCCACCACCACCTACTCAAAGCATCATGATGCACCAACATTGATGGACTGAAAGCCAGAAGTCTACGTGACCATCATCATCAGGTCCTTCATGAAAACGCTAAATACAAAGAGGACTGTTTGATTTATGTTAGGTAGATTGCCCAGAGGGACTGGGCGGTCTCTTGGTCTGGAACCCCTACAGATTTTATTTTTTCTCCAGCCTTTGGAGTTTTTTTTTGTTTTTTCTGTCCACCCTGGCCATCGGACCTTACTCTTATTCTATGTTAATTAATGTTGACTTATGTTTATCTTTTATTGTGTCTTCTATTTCTATTCATTTTGTAAAGCACTTTGAGCACATTTTTGTGCTGAATATGTGCTATATAAATAAATGTTGATTGATTGATTTGATTGATTGAGGTTTGGGGAGCTGGTGCATCCCCCTGGTGGCCACAATATGTACCTAGTCATTTATTGAGTTATTTGACATAAGTTTTAGGATGTTGCTATGCAAGGATAGCCGGGAGTGTGTGTCAGGTGATGTCAGTTGTGCGTTGGCATAAGGGCTGTCTCATGTATTTTCTTCTTATCTAAATTTTGCCAATATAAACAAATCCTCTCATTAGCATGTGCTATCCTCCTCACTCTTTTGTCATATCATATCATGTTTTTGCTACAGTTTCTGGACTATGTTTCTGGTTAATGGTAGAGTTTTGTTAAAAGATAAGGCTGACTTTTCAGTACTGACTTTTGACTCATTGTTCTGACTACATTTCATCTTTTGGTCTTTTCCATTTTATATTTTGCCTCCTTTTACTGGGGCATAATAGTGACAAACTCTGCTATCAATAAAAAGTCAAGCACTTTTTGCACATCACCTTCACAGTTTTTAATAGCATAATAGAGGATACAAAGGTAGGA
The DNA here is from genome assembly GCF_016835505.1 of Polypterus senegalus. Lineage (NCBI taxonomy): Eukaryota > Metazoa > Chordata > Cladistia > Polypteriformes > Polypteridae > Polypterus > Polypterus senegalus. The sequence continues at coordinate 10,982 of NW_024386376.1, read as the reverse complement.
AGTACTATGCCATGTTTGTATTTTAAATCACAAGTTTCCAAAGAGAAACATAGAAGGAAAATAACACAGTGCAATTAGTATTTTGTTAAGGGTCAAACCTTCTGAACAAAAAGCGAAAGCATGAACTACCAGGTAAGTGAAGCTTCAACTCATGTCATCAAAGCAGTGTACTGCAGCAGGAGCAGAACCGTGAATTTAAGAATTACCAGCAAACCAGCACTTTCATGAAAAGAACAATATAGACCTGTACAGTATATGTTTTAAATTTGTGTAGGAGGCAGCAAATTAACAGCAGGGGCAAATGAAGCATAAAATTTTAGGTGGTAGTACATCAGGCCCTGGGCTCTTTCAGAACTCCTGAAATCTAAAGTCTCCTTAACCTGAGATAAAGACAGAGAGATGGGGCAAGAGACAGATGGGGGCATCTAATATTGAGAAAGGAGAATCAGGTCTTTGATTTCAGAATGAGAGGATGGAGAGTTTTCCAAATACCTCTACAAACGAATTCAGATATGTGTTAATTTGTTTAGATTTGTTACTATTATTAATATATTAACACATATCTGAATTCGTTTGTGAGGTATTTGTGGAAAACTCTCCATCCTCTCATTCTGAAATCAAAGACCTGATTCTCCTTTCTCCTGAAGAAGGGGCCTGAGTTGCCTTGAAAGCTTGCATATTGTAATCTTTTTTAGTTAGCCAATAAAAGGTGTCATTTTGCTTGGCTTTTCTCTACATTCATAATGGCTAACACGGTACAACAACCTAGTACTACATTCCATTAAATACTAATAATTAATTAATTACATTGCAGTACTAAATATAATGTATTTATGAAATGTATTTTTCAGAAAATAAGAGTAGATTCCAAATCAAAATTGTAGGTTTCCCTAAACAAGACAAACTGCCAGCAAAATTAACTGTGAAGCATCACATCTTTGTTAATTAGCCATACTAAGGTAGTGTCATCAATAGAGTAAGCAGAGATATACAAGTCTTCTAATTTTGTTGGTAGTTGCTCCAAAAATTGGTAATTTGTATTAAGAAAGCATTAAAACACCAGTACTTGAATCTTTAAATAACACATAAGTGATTGAATAAGAAGATGGTTGAAATGGGGGCATTCTAGCCAGCAAATAAAAATGGAATCCACAACAAGCTGAAAAGAAGGAAGATTCTTCAACCAAACTCAAACTAGTAGGACATCTACAAGGTTGAGGATGTGGAATGGGATTTTTAATGATGGGCAGTGACAGCCAATTTACCTAAAAGAGAATTAATGTAAAACTAGCTGTCAATTCCAAGAAATATAGTATTCTAAACTTTAGGATTGATAATTTAAAATTAGATTTTATTAGATTAGATTAGCTAAAATTGAATAATCCCATTGAGAAATTCAGATGCATACAGCAGCAGAAACATGAAAAGAAGGATACAGACAGGACAAATAATACAGCCAATCACTCAATCCATCAATCAATAAATAAATAAGTAAATAATTGTTTATTGCTTTTCTTAGCACACTGTGGTGGAATGAGCCGATAGCTAAAAGAGAGCTCTTCCTAAAGGGGATGGAGAGAATTTTTTATGATGGCATCCAATTTTGCCACCATCTTCTTTTCCACAATTGGTCAACTGATCAAAAGGAAAAAAATATTGGCCAATATGGAGTTGTAAAATAGGCTGATCTTAGAGCAAATTTATTTTCTTTCTACTCAATTAACAAACAGCAAACTCTGCCTTTAAAATCAGACCCAAGTAGTGTCCCTTGAGATGAAGTAAGTGGTATGTAAGAATAACAATTCATGTTTAGATGTAGAGACAGAAACAATCAAAAGAATAGCATTTATTTTTAAATTTGGGGACATTCTTATTTAGTTAATTAATTTTACAAATTATATATATTTTTCCAACCACAGACAATCCGGCACACTAGTTCTTTTGAAATTTGAACCAAGACTTCTAATGTTCCAAAAGGTTGCAGTTCATTTTGCCATAATACAAAAATTAAAGTGACTTAAAAAACAAATTAGACATAAATAAAATAAAATAAAATTCAGACATACTGTATAAGCATGAACTACATGCCTCCCAGCCCTTTGTAATCCTTTTCCCCAGCACCACACAAAAATTCACAGGTTCACTTTGTACACTTTTTACACTTTTTTTTATTCTTGAAGTGTGACATATTTAATTGCACAATGGGCAACAAGTAAATATATTAAATATTAAAGAAACAGTCAATTAAGAATGAGAACAGAATTGATACCTAAAACACTGATGGCACAAACATTCTCAAAAAGTGCTTTAAGAAACATTAGAAAAAAGCAAAGTTTGTTTACAAATAAAGAGCTAATAATGGGTGTTCAAGGAAACTAAAGACAGACTGCAACATGACTTTCATGCCATTACCATTCATGCAAAAGAAAAAAAAAATTACACATTTATGGCAAAATAATGTTGGAATTGCAATGGGTCCCGGCAGCAGATCCTTCTGAAGTATTCACTAGACTAAAAAAAAAAACCAGCATTAGTTTTAAGTTTACATTTTAGACAAATCTTGGTATTACTCTCCTTTTACTTAGTTAATGTTGTGGTAAAGGTTTATAAAGATGCTATGACTAACCAAACAGTACTTGCCGAGATAAATACCTATATTCAAATTAAAGGAACAGCTATAAAGCAATTTAAGGCACAATGACAGTTTTGTAGAATCTACAGATGCTGGAGTATGTGATATTCGGAAAATAAATATTATATTAATATATCATGGAATCACCCATTGTTGTTGACAGCTGAGTGCTGCTGCCATTTTGACATTTCGTTAATGTGGGTAAGTATTTGGGTAAAAAAATCTTTTCACATAGTATAGTCACAGACACACAACCTACTGTAGTTGTTATGGGAATTTCTGCTTATTATTTTCTACTCCAGTTTTTTGCTTGGTATAATTTATTTCCTGGTTACTGACCCAAGCCCATTTCTAACTAGTTTGTGTAGATTCAAACATGAAAATATGTGTATGACAAAAAACAGGAAAAATCATCCACTAAAAAAATATATCTGATTTATAAAACTTGCCATACACACAATTTTCCCTTTATAAATCACAGTCATCTTGTACATTTGCCTACATGAAAGCACCTTGAACCCCGCCCAGTTGCCACTCTGAATTGACCATATATGGACTATGCTAATGAACCTTGCATATATGCAGTCACAATGCTGCAGACCTTCATTGACGGGTAGAGCAGCCTCCCTTCTGACACACTGAGTCCTATGGTGTGCTCCACAACTAAGTGCACAAGATCATGCATGGACTTGTAGTGCCTCACCTCTGCATTCTGGGGTAGGGCAAAGGTGTTAGGCATTCATTGTATGTGTCTGTGGAAATCTATGTACTCTGACAATGTCTGAAGAATTAAACTACTTTTTTTCAAACAAGTTGCATCCTGTTTGTCTTGGTGCAGGCTTCTGGCCTATTGTTTCTGGTTCAGTTTGGTACACTACTTATAGTCATATCCTTCAAGAACAGTTTGCCCTATGTCCAATGATAACAGTTATAGAAATTATTTAATTTACCCAAGGTTTTTTCAGTCTGTACTGTTTAGTCATAGGACCAGGCATATTGATTTGCAAAATTTTTCAATGATTCTACGTATATATGCATGCACAGACAGGGGTACGTGCAAGGGCATGCAACCAAAAAATACACACATATGCACTCATTCACTCAAAGAAATTTATAAGTGAACAGAGCTGGCAGCTTGTTTGTCCAATCACAGCAAATGCTAGATGATGAAGACACACACACCACAACAGATCTGTAAAGGTCAACCTGCACAAAGGCATGAAGCCGCCCAGTACCAAGCTGTCTATATATGCAGTTTGTTAACTTCATTTGACCTAATATGTTGAATTTCAAATGAAATATAATTTAAGTTGTTCACTTCATTTAATTTCCTATTCATTTACTCCACTTTTATTCATGTACATAATAAATATTATATTATTGCACCTTAGTCTATGTTATTATACAGTACAATTGATTGTATTGTATTATAAAATCTTCCATTAAGTGATTTCTTGTGGTATTGCTAAAGTGAAATTTACATGGAGGAATTATATGGGCAATTCCATTCCAAAATGTAATCTTTTGCTTTCAAATATCTGACACAGTTTATGTCTTCACATAATATCCCTTACAAACATGTGCAACAGATAACCCCATTTCCAGTTTAAATCATTCCAGCTTTTACTTTTTTTTCTCCTTTTTCTTTTTAAGGTCTACGGTGCATTCATTTAGAAAACCTGTGTAGAACACACAACACTAATTTGCGATAGACTGATGTATTTATAGACACACTTTATCTTTGTGCCTTGCACAGTCACAGTCTCAAACTAAGGGCCCTTTGAAATAAAAACATGCTGGTATTAAGCAGAGCAACAACACTGACCAGTGAAGAACTTGTTCTTTCTGGAAGGAGAATAAGAAGTGATTAACTTTAGGAACAGAACCTATCAACCTGCTCTGTTTGTTCATTTGTTCCTTTCATTAAATGCTAAGCTGTTCCAACACTAGGTGATGCTGTTTTACTGCCAGCATTTTCTACCTTTTAGAGTGCCATGTACTGCTAAATTGTAGAACCATTTAATGAGAAAGAAAAGAGAATGTGTTTTTTTTAATGTCTCTGTATGTTTGCTTTCTCTCCATCTTAATATATACTTAAGTGTTCATCACTCCAAAATTCAGTCACAATAAACACAATCAAAACTAAATGATTGATGGCTTTAAAATGTATATAATCTAAAACGTTGTCATCACTTTCAGAGCAATAGCTGGTGTGCATGCAGATTAATGATAAGGTTATTCATTACATAATAATTTTGGTGTTTCCTGTGCTTCATTTCTGTGTTAATTCCACTGTGTGAATAGAAAAGAGCAAATCAGATTCAATGATGAAATCTTAAGTTTAATAAAAAGAGGTGCCACAAGAAAAACTTAAAATCTAATTTCTGAAATCTGTAAAATCAAATAAATGTGTATCTTGTATCTCAACTCTTTTTTATTAATAGCTTGCTAAATAACTACTCTGGCCCTAATTCCATAATATATTAAGGCAGATTCTTTTGGTATGCATCATTTTTGAATGAATAAGGCATAAAATAAGGATATGAATCTTACCAACAAAAACAGTAGTAAAAAAATTATTATCAGAATTATTCCAAAGGTGATAATGATAATGGCCCAAAAGGGTAGGTAACTGTTGAAATGTGCCATCCGTGGAGGAGTGATCTAAGTTAAGCAAAAAAAGAACAGAATTACAATTTGCCATTAGCAATGTGTTTCGTGTGCAACTTACCCTGCATGTTTTTTAAGCATCAAGGCTGTAATCTAATCTTGAAGCACCAGGAACAAGGCAGGATCAGTTCCTGGAAAAGACAGTAAGACCATCCCTGGGCATTCACTCACAAACACCCACCCACTAGCAGTCTAATTTAGAGCTGATAAATAATATAACCAGTGTCACTTCAGAGATACAGCAGTATGAGGAGAAAAAACCCGCAGAGACACTGGAGAGGAGAGAAGATGTAAACTCCACACAGACTATAAGCAGGACAGGACTCAAACTCAGGACTCTGAGGATGTGATGTAGCAAAAGCAGTAACCTCTGCTCTACACAGCACCCTATATACACTCTATATACAACACAAATGAAATAAGGTGTGCCATGGCCAGCCAGTTACATACAACATCTAACTGTATGTATCTCTAAAAGAGAACAGAAAGCTTTACGATCACTACAAAATGATAACAGCATTGTTATTACACCAGCTGACAAAGGGTGTGCAACAGTCATAGTGGACAAAGAACAGTATATCACTGCGGTAGAAGAAATGCTCTCTGACACCACTACTTATGAGCAACTAGCCAGCAACCCAACAAAGACCACCTTGAATAGGATAAACAACCCTCTGAATATGTTCTGTAAGAACAACCACTTGAACTTACAAGGTTTTACAAAATGAAATCAATAATGCGAACTGTCCAGAATTCTACATCCTCCTGAAAATCCATAAAACCACTTTAAAGTTCAGAACTGTGGTCAGCCTCAGTGGTGGGCCAACATATACAGTAACTTATCTAAAGACTTTTCAAATGCTCAAACATACAATATATGATTCAGACTATTTTGTCAATAGCGCTGAAATGGCATTACAGCACCTGAAAAATGTATCCATTGCTGATGAAGAAATCATGGTCTGCTTTGATGTTGTATCGCTGTACACCATAATTCCAATTCATCTAGCCGCAGAGACTTTACAAACAAAACTAAATTACGACCCTACCATAATGGCACAAATGGAGCTGACCATAAAGGACTTAATGCATTGAATATCACTTTGCCAGAAAACTCACTCCATTTTGATGGATAATATACAGACAGAAAGAGGCATACCAATAGTATCTCTGTTATCAGGACTCTTAGCTGAACTGGTTATGCAGTGATTCAAGAATGTGGTTCTAACTCAATTTATACCTAAACTTTGGATTACTTCACGTCAACAACATATTTGTTTTATTAAAAAGACAAGCTTAATAAATTCCACAGCCACATCAACTCAATATCCCCTACAATTCATTTAATTATGGAAAGAGAAATGAACCAACGCATCAATTTCCTGGACACCTCCATTAAAAGAGGGCAGTGACACCACTTTGATTACGGGTGTTTATCACAAGAAATGTTATTCAGATAAAATATTACATTTTTATAGCAATCACACCTCATTGTATAAAAGGAGTTGCTTTATGACATTGTTCAGTAGGATTTACACCCATTGTAATATGAATAAAATGAAAAAGAATGAAAGCGCTATCTTTTCCATTTGTTCACATCAAACAGCTACCCTCAGACATCTATCAAACGATGCTTACATAGGAGATGCCACAGACCTCAGCAAACAATCGACTCCTAACCTGAACACCCATTACACCTGGCACAGCCTTACTTATCATTGTGGTGTATCATAAAGTACAATGTACATCCTCTCCAGATCCAGCATTAAAAGAGCACATAAGCTGGCAAACACTCTATGTATAGTTCTTTTTAATGCAAAAGCAGAAATCGACAGAAGAGACAAGGAATGCAGTGCTTGCAGTGCAATTCTGGGTGCTATAATGAACATTTCACTTTCTGATCTTCTTCTTCTTCTTTTGGCTGCTCCTGTTAGGGGTACCACAGCAGATCATCTTCTTCCATATCTTTCTGTCCTATGTATCTTGTTCTGTTACACCCATCACCTGCATGTCCTCTCTCACCACATCCATAAACCTTCTTATAGGCCTTCCTTTTTTCCTCTTCCCTGGCAGCTCTATCCTTAGCATCCTTCTCTCAATATACTCAGCATCTCTCCTTTGCACATATCCAAACCAGCGTAATCTTGCTTCTTTGACTTTGTCTCCCAACTGTCCAACTTGAGCTGACCCTCTAATGTATTAATTTCTAATCCTATCCATCCTTGTCACACCCAATGCAAATCTTAGCATCTTTAACTCTGCTACCTCCAGCTCTGTCTCCTGCTTTCTGGTCAGTGCCACCATCTCCAACCCATATAACATAGCTGGTCTCACTACCATCCTGTAGACCTTCCATTTCACTCTTGCTGATATCCGTCTGTCACAAACCACTCCTGACACTCTTTTCCTCCTATTCCACCCTGCCTGCACTTTCTTTTTCACCTCTCTTCCACAATTCCCATTACTCTGTACTGTTGATCTCAAGTATTTAAACTCATCCACCTTCGCCAACTCTACTGCCTGCATCCTCACCATTTTACTGACCCCCCTCTCATTTACACACATGTATTCTGTCTTGTTCCTACTGACCTTCATTTCTCCCCTCCCTAGAGCATATCTCCACCTCTCCAGGGTCTCCTCAACCTGCTCCCTACTATCGCTACAGATCACAATGTCATCAGCAAACATCATAGTCCACGGGGACTCCTGTCTAATCTGGTCTGTCAACCTGTCCATCACCATTGCAAATAAGAAAGGGCTCAGAACTGATCCCTGGTGTAATCCCACCTCCACCTTGAATGCATCTGTCACTCCTACCGCAGACCTCACCAAGGTCACACTTTCCTCGTACATATCAGGTACAACTCTTACATACTTTTCTGCCACTCCCGACTTCCTCATACAATACCACAACTCCTCTTGAGGCACCCTGTCATATTCTTTCTCCAGGTCCACAAAGACACAATGCAACTCCTTCTGGCCTTCTCTAAACTTCTCCATCAACACCCTTAGAGAAAACATTGCATCTGTGCTGCTCTTTCCTGGCATCAAACCATATTGCTGCTCACTAATCATCACCTCCTTCTTAACCAAGCTTCCACTACTCTTTCCCATAACTTCATGCTGTGGCTCATCAATTTTATCCCCCTGTAGGTACTGCAGTTCTAAACATCCCCCTTATTCTTAAATATTGGCACCAGTACACTTCTTCTCCACTCCTCATGCATCTTCTCACTTTCCAAGATTCCATTGAATAATCTGGTTAAAAACTCCACTGCCTTCTCTCCTAAACACCTCCATGCTTCCACAGGTATGTCATCTGGACCAACGGACTTTCCATTTTCCATCCTCTTCATAGCTGTCCTTACTTCCCCCTTGCTAATCCGTTGCATTTCCTCATTCACTATCTCCACATCTTCCAACCTCTTCTCTCTCTCTCGTTCTCTTCATTCATCAGCCTCTCAAAGTACTCTTTCCATCTGCTCAACAAATTCTCCTCACTTGTAAGTACATTTCTATCTTTACCCTTTATGACCCTAACCTGCTGCACATCTTTCCCAGCTCTGTCCCTCTGTCTAGCCAATTGGTACAGGTCCCTTTCTTCCTCCTTAGCGTCCAACCTCTCATACAATTTATCATAAGGTTTTTCTTTAGCCTTCAGCCACCCCTCACTTCACCTTTCGCTTATCTCCTTGTACTATTGTCTACTTTCTGCATCTCTCTGACTATCCCACTTCTTCTTTGCCATCCTCTTCCTCTGTATAGTCTCCTGTACTTCCCCATTCCACCACCAGGTTTCCTTTTCCTCCTTCCTCTTTCCAGATGTCATGCCAGGCACCCTTCTTGCTGTCACCCTTACTACATCTGCTGTAGTTTCCCAACTGTCTGGTAATTCTTCACTGCCAGCCAGTGCCTGTCTCACCTTCTTCCTAAACTCAACCTTGCAGTCTTCCTTTTTCAACTTCCACCATTTGATCCTTGGCCCTGCCCTCACTCTCTTCCTCTTCTTAATCTCCAATGTCATCCTACAGACCAGCATCCTATGCTGCTTAACTACTTTCCCCTGTCACCCACTTTGCAGTCTTCAATCTTCTTCAGACTGACTTTTCTGCATAGGATGTAATCTACCTGTGTGCATCTTCCTCCACTCTTGTACGTAACCCTCTGTTCCTCCCCCTTCTTAAAATACGTATTCACCACAGCCATGTCCATCCTTTTGGCAAAATCCACTATCCTCCGACCTTCTTCATTCCTCTCCTTGACAACATTCATCATCACACCTCAATTTCCAGCTTCATAATCATTACTCTGTCTGACACTTTTTCACCTCCAAAACACCCTTCAGAATAACCCCTACTCCATTTCTCCTCCTATCCACACCTCTATGATATAATAATTTGAATCCACCGATCCACCTGGCCTTACTCCCCATTCCATTTAGTCTCTTGCACACACAATATATCAACCTTCCTCCTCTCCATCATATCTGCTAACTCTTTCCCCTTACCAGTCATACTGCCAACATTCAAAGTTCCTACCCTCAGTTCCACTCTCTTTACCTTCCTCCTCTCCTCCTGCCTCTGGACACGTCTCCCTCCTCTTCTTCTTTTTCTTCGGCCAACAGTAACCCAATTTCCGCGAGTACCCTGTTGGCTAACAGTACTGGTGGCAGTCATTGTCAACCTGGGGCTCGACCGATCATTATGGAAATTTGTATTGTTGCCCACATATTAATTTGGCAAAATTGTACACCGGATGCCCTTCTTGGCGTAACCCTCCCCATTTATCCAGGCTTGGGACCGGCATGAAGAAACACACTGGTTTGTGCATCCCCTGTGGCTGGGTTGGCTGATGATGGATGCAATTTAAAGCTTAATGGGACATTCAAACTCTTTAATATTTTTTTGTTAATGTCAATGACTTTGGTTCTCACATCGGAATGCTCCTTTGTCTCATTTATGAAATGATTGTTGAACAAAGACTATGGCCCTTATAAAGGGTCTTTTTGCATGCAGGGAGATATATAGTACTCACAAGTAGTACCAAATTATTTATAGCTATGGTCAGATGACTGTCACCTTTGTGTCATTTGTGTAAACCTGGAGCTGCTAAAGCACACTGGTTTAAATACTTATGTTGACACTAACTTTAGAGTTTTTCTTCTTCAGTTAAATATCTACAGAAAATGGTTTATTTTGATGTTGGAAATGTATTGTTACAAACATAAGAGTTCACATTCAAAATCCTGAATGGATAAATATGTATACAAATCTATTATCATGCAGAAAATTATGCTGACTTTCAAATTGACTAATTTTGCACACTTCCATTTTGTTTCAGAGATACTGAATCTTTCAAGAAAAGCAGAAGAAGCTAAACTCCTTCTCAGGTGTGGATGACACATCTCAGGACTAAACATTTTTAACTCTTCCTCCACGTTTTCTAATGGCTGCTTTCCACACTTTCCTCAATCTTTATTGAATTCATCTCCTTTCATCCTTTTGCCACTATATATGATACTATTTTTCATTATCAGTCATTCAAGTGATGAATACTAGACAGTCAAATTGTTATGTTTCTCACCATCTTTTTTGTTCTTTATTTCATCTATAGGAATTTATTTACCCCTTGGGGTCAGAGGTCAATTTTACCTGGAGCATTGATTCCCCGGTAGGTCACC
>NW_024386375.1:0-15506 GCF_016835505.1 Polypterus senegalus | reverse complement strand
GCGGTGCCAGCGTTTGCAAAGAACACCTGCGCCCGCGCAGCGATGCTTTGAGCGAGCGGACGTACTTTTGTGTCTGAAGGTACTTGAGAGAGTAATCACAAAATGAGCATTACGCATATAATAAAAGTGAAAGCAAAGTTTAGAAGAAGCGGCAGAAAACCAGAAGAGTGTGCTTCATCATCATCAAGCGAAATCCTCAGTCCACAGGAATTTATAAAACCAGCAGAAGACATGCTGGCCTTAGACAAGCTGCTCCAGGTGAGGTTCGAACTCACAACCTCGGCATTACAAGCTCTATGAATGTGCGTATCTTTGGAACGCCGTCCTCTGAAAACTCAAATTACACTTCTGCACTGATTGGAATTTGCTCAAGCCGGCTTAGGGACTGATATGCATTTTTTCGAGCGCTCACAGCGTGCAGAAAGCACTTGTCTTAATTCAAATTTCAGACAGCAACGAGGCAGAAACGTTTTTTGTAAATCGTTACATTCCATACTCCGCATTCAAAATGAAATGCATGAAGAAAAAACAATCTCAATTGAAAGCAGTTCTGGCATAAATCACTCACTCACGTTGGCTTCTCTGTAGACCATGCAGAAAGCATCTTGGTTGTAATCTAAGGCAAATGAAATGTGTACTTTTTAAAATCTTCATTTTATGGATTTTTAGCTGTAGTCAACCTCCTGTGGATGTACGAGTGGAAGTGTCTCGTAAGTGTTGGCAGGAAAAATTCCACATATCTATTTAGTGAGAAAACAAAGTGCTCACGCTATTCATTCATGTCTGAAAAACTCAAGTATTTTTTCCTGGTATTTTTTTAGGCATTTCCTACGCTGTTTTCTCTTTTCCTAAATACATTCCAAATTCGGTTATCTATTACTTTCATTTAACATGCATGGAAAAGGTACTTTTGCAATGGCCAGGACCCCAACCTGTGTATATTTTATTCAAGGGGTGTGTACGTTTTCTCGGAGGTGCTCAAAACTGGAAGCCGCCGGTTGTTTGTGTATATTCAGAATGCAGGTTTTTCTTCAATATATTCAGATACCAAGTTCATTACCATTATCATTTTTTCTACAGCTCACAATCTGGATGGAATTCGTTTTTAATGTTTTCAGCCTTCATTTTTTATATGGAAAGAAAATTGTAGTAACTTCTGGAAATGTTTTCTTGCTCATTGTGTCATTTACACTCAAAACACAAGCTCAAATTCAAGTATTAAAATGACATTTAATATTCTCCTTGTTAAAAGCTTCCATTCCCTTCCTCTGTGTCTCTTTCTATGCGGAAGTCTGAAGGAAGATCGACGTTGAAGCCCGTTTCATTGAAATACACTGGAGATTGTCACTGATGGAAATATCGGCAAACCAACTCTGTGAAACTTATCAACATATTCTGCATTTTAGCCCTCGTAGGAAAAATGGGTCCTACTTTGCATTTCTGCAATGCACGATGCGTTTAGCGCCGCTGGCTCTGTGGCGCAATGGATAGCGCGTTGGACTTCTAGTCTTCACTGAACAGTGATTCAAAGGTTGTGGGTTCGAGTCCCACCAGAGTCGCAACTTTAGCGAGCCTCATTTCCTTCCGGACAATATCTCGTGCTGGCTACGCTTACCTAGTCTTGCGACGCATCCACACAATCCGCTTCTCTGGGTATACTGTGCAGTGCTTGCGGTGCCAGCGTTTGCAAAGAACACCTGCGCCCTCAGCAGAAATGGCACGTTTGAGCGAGCAGTCGACAGTACTTTTGTGTCTGAAGGTACTTTGCGAGAGAGTAATCACAAAATGAGCATTACGCATATAATAAAAGTGAAAGCAAAGTTTAGAGAAGAAGCGGCAGAAAACCAGAAAACCTTCAGAGAGTGTGCTTCATCATCATCAAGCGAAATCCTCAGTCCACAGGAATTTATAAAACCAGCAGAAGACATGCTGGCCTTAGACAAGCTGCTCCAGGTGAGGTTCGAACTCACAACCTCGGCATTACACACAGACACTGTCCTATAAGTACCGCGCTAACCGGTTGCGCCACTGGAGCACTCCAAAGTCAAAGGCTAAAATAATAGCTCTATGAATGTGCGTATCTTTCGAACGCCGTCCTCTGAAAACTCAAATTAAACTTCTGCACTGATTGGAATTTGCTCAAGCCGGCTTAGGGACTGATATGCATTTTTTCGAGCGCTCACAGCGTGCAGAAAGCACTTGTCTTAATTCAAATTTCAGACAGCAACGAGGCAGAAACGTTTTTTGTAAATCGTTACATTCCATACTCCGCATTCAAAATGAAATGCATGAAGAAAAAAACAATCTCAATTGAAAGCAGTTCTGGCATAAATCACTCACTCACGTTGGCTTCTCTGTAGACCATGCAGAAAGCATCTTGGTTGTAATCTAAGGCAAATGAAATGTGTACTTTTTAAAATCTTCATTTTATGGATTTTTAGCTGTAGTCAACCTCCTGTGGATGTACGAGTGGAAGTGTCTCGTAAGTGTTGGCAGGAAAAATTCCACATATCTATTTAGTGAGAAAACAAAGTGCTCACGCTATTCATTCATGTCTGAAAAACTCAAGTATTTTTTCCTGGTATTTTTTTAGGCATTTCCTACGCTGTTTTCTCTTTTCCTAAATACATTCCAAATTCGGTTATCTATTACTTTCATTTAACATGCATGGAAAAGGTACTTTTGCAATGGCCAGGACCCCAACCTGTGTATATTTTATTCAAGGGGTGTGTACGTTTTCTCGGAGGTGCTCAAAACTGGAAGCCGCCGGTTGTTTGTGTATATTCAGAATGCAGGTTTTTCTTCAATATATTCAGATACCAAGTTCATTACCATTATCATTTTTTCTACAGCTCACAATCTGGATGGAATTCGTTTTTAATGTTTTCAGCCTTCATTTTTATATGGAAAGAAAATTGTAGTAACTTCTGGAAATGTTTTCTTGCTCATTGTGTCATTTACACTCAAAACACAAGCTCAAATTCAAGTATTAAAATGACATTTAATATTCTCCTTGTTAAAAGCTTCCATTCCCTTCCTCTGTGTCTCTTTCTATGCGGAAGTCTGAAGGAAGATCGACGTTGAAGCCCGTTTCATTGAAATACACTGGAGATTGTCACTGATGGAAATATCGGCAAACCAACTCTGTGAAACTTATCAACATATTCTGCATTTTAGCCCTCGTAGGAAAAATGGGTCCTACTTTGCATTTCTGCAATGCACGATGCGTTTAGCGCCGCTGGCTCTGTGGCGCAATGGATAGCGCGTTGGACTTCTAGTCTTCACTGAACAGTGATTCAAAGGTTGTGGGTTCGAGTCCCACCAGAGTCGCAACTTTAGCGAGCCTCATTTCCTTCCGGACAATATCTCGTGCTGGCTACGCTTACCTAGTCTTGCGACGCATCCACACAATCCGCTTCTCTGGGTATACTGTGCAGTGCTTGCGGTGCCAGCGTTTGCAAAGAACACCTGCGCCCTCAGCAGAAATGGCACGTTTGAGCGAGCAGTCGACAGTACTTTTGTGTCTGAAGGTACTTTGCGAGAGTAATCACAAAATGAGCATTACGCATATAATAAAAGTGAAAGCAAAGTTTAGAGAAGAAGCGGCAGAAAACCAGAAAACCTTCAGAGAGTGTGCTTCATCATCATCAAGCGAAATCCTCAGTCCACAGGAATTTATAAAACCAGCAGAAGACATGCTGGCCTTAGACAAGCTGCTCCAGGTGAGGTTCGAACTCACAACCTCGGCATTACACACAGACACTGTCCTATAAGTACCGCGCTAACCGGTTGCGCCACTGGAGCACTCCAAAGTCAAAGGCTAAAATAATAGCTCTATGAATGTGCGTATCTTTCGAACGCCGTCCTCTGAAAACTCAAATTAAACTTCTGCACTGATTGGAATTTGCTCAAGCCGGCTTAGGGACTGATATGCATTTTTTCGAGCTCACAGCGTGCAGAAAGCACTTGTCTTAATTCAAATTTCAGACAGCAACGAGGCAGAAACGTTTTTTGTAAATCGTTACATTCCATACTCCGCATTCAAAATGAAATGCATGAAGAAAAAAACAATCTCAATTGAAAGCAGTTCTGGCATAAATCACTCACTCACGTTGGCTTCTCTGTAGACCATGCAGAAAGCATCTTGGTTGTAATCTAAGGCAAATGAAATGTGTACTTTTTAAAATCTTCATTTTATGGATTTTTAGCTGTAGTCAACCTCCTGTGGATGTACGAGTGGAAGTGTCTCGTAAGTGTTGGCAGGAAAAATTCCACATATCTATTTAGTGAGAAAACAAAGTGCTCACGCTATTCATTCATGTCTGAAAAACTCAAGTATTTTTCCTGGTATTTTTTTAGGCATTTCCTACGCTGTTTTCTCTTTTCCTAAATACATTCCAAATTCGGTTATCTATTACTTTCATTTAACATGCGTGGAAAAGGTACTTTTGCAATGGCCAGGACCCCAACCTGTGTATATTTTATTCAAGGGGTGTGTACGTTTTCTCGGAGGTGCTCAAAACTGGAAGCCGCCGGTTGTTTGTGTATATTCAGAATGCAGGTTTTTCTTCAATATATTCAGATACCAAGTTCATTACCATTATCATTTTTTCTACAGCTCACAATCTGGATGGAATTCGTTTTAATGTTTTCAGCCTTCATTTTTATATGGAAAGAAAATTGTAGTAACTTCTGGAAATGTTTTCTTGCTCATTGTGTCATTTACACTCAAAACACAAGCTCAAATTCAAGTATTAAAATGACATTTAATATTCTCCTTGTTAAAAGCTTCCATTCCCTTCCTCTGTGTCTCTTTCTATGCGGAAGTCTGAAGGAAGATCGACGTTGAAGCCCGTTTCATTGAAATACACTGGAGATTGTCACTGATGGAAATATCGGCAAACCAACTCTGTGAAACTTATCAACATATTCTGCATTTTAGCCCTCGTAGGAAAAATGGGTCCTACTTTGCATTTCTGCAATGCACGATGCGTTTAGCGCCGCTGGCTCTGTGGCGCAATGGATAGCGCGTTGGACTTCTAGTCTTCACTGAACAGTGATTCAAAGGTTGTGGGTTCGAGTCCCACCAGAGTCGCAACTTTAGCGAGCCTCATTTCCTTCCGGACAATATCTCGTGCTGGCTACGCTTACCTAGTCTTGCGACGCATCCACACAATCCGCTTCTCTGGGTATACTGTGCAGTGCTTGCGGTGCCAGCGTTTGCAAAGAACACCTGCGCCCTCAGCAGAAATGGCACGTTTGAGCGAGCAGTCGACAGTACTTTTGTGTCTGAAGGTACTTTGCGAGAGTAATCACAAAATGAGCCTTACGCATATAATAAAAGTGAAAGCAAAGTTTAGAGAAGAAGCGGCAGAAAACCAGAAAACCTTCAGAGAGTGTGCTTCATCATCATCAAGCGAAATCCTCAGTCCACAGGAATTTATAAAACCAGCAGAAGACATGCTGGCCTTAGACAAGCTGCTCCAGGTGAGGTTCGAACTCACAACCTCGGCATTACACACAGACACTGTCCTATAAGTACCGCGCGCTAACCGGTTGCGCCACTGGAGCACTCCAAAGTCAAAGGCTAAAATAATAGCTCTATGAATGTGCGTATCTTTCGAACGCCGTCCTCTGAAAACTCAAATTAAACTTCTGCACTGATTGGAATTTGCTCAAGCCGGCTTAGGGACTGATATGCATTTTTCGAGCTCACAGCGTGCAGAAAGCACTTGTCTTAATTCAAATTTCAGACAGCAACGAGGCAGAAACGTTTTTTGTAAATCGTTACATTCCATACTCCGCATTCAAAATGAAATGCATGAAGAAAAAACAATCTCAATTGAAAGCAGTTCTGGCATAAATCACTCACTCACGTTGGCTTCTCTGTAGACCATGCAGAAAGCATCTTGGTTGTAATCTAAGGCAAATGAAATGTGTACTTTTTAAAATCTTCATTTTATGGATTTTTAGCTGTAGTCAACCTCCTGTGGATGTACGAGTGGAAGTGTCTCGTAAGTGTTGGCAGGAAAAATTCCACATATCTATTTAGTGAGAAAACAAAGTGCTCACGCTATTCATTCATGTCTGAAAAACTCAAGTATTTTTCCTGGTATTTTTTAGGCATTTCCTACGCTGTTTTCTCTTTTCCTAAATACATTCCAAATTCGGTTATCTATTACTTTCATTTAACATGCATGGAAAAGGTACTTTTGCAATGGCCAGGACCCCAACCTGTGTATATTTTATTCAAGGGGTGTGTACGTTTTCTCCGGAGGTGCTCAAAACTGGAAGCCGCCGGTTGTTTGTGTATATTCAGAATGCAGGTTTTTCTTCAATATATTCAGATACCAAGTTCATTACCATTATCATTTTTTCTACAGCTCACAATCTGGATGGAATTCGTTTTAATGTTTTCAGCCTTCATTTTTTATATGGAAAGAAAATTGTAGTAACTTCTGGAAATGTTTTCTTGCTCATTGTGTCATTTACACTCAAAACACAAGCTCAAATTCAAGTATTAAAATGACATTTAATATTCTCCTTGTTAAAAGCTTCCATTCCCTTCCTCTGTGTCTCTTTCTATGCGGAAGTCTGAAGGAAGATCGACGTTGAAGCCCGTTTCATTGAAATACACTGGAGATTGTCACTGATGGAAATATCGGCAAACCAACTCTGTGAAACTTATCAACATATTCTGCATTTTAGCCCTCGTAGGAAAAATGGGTCCTACTTTGCATTTCTGCAATGCACGATGCGTTTAGCGCCGCTGGCTCTGTGGCGCAATGGATAGCGCGTTGGACTTCTAGTCTTCACTGAACAGTGATTCAAAGGTTGTGGGTTCGAGTCCCACCAGAGTCGCAACTTTAGCGAGCCTCATTTCCTTCCGGACAATATCTCGTGCTGGCTACGCTTACCTAGTCTTGCGACGCATCCACACAATCCGCTTCTCTGGGTATACTGTGCAGTGCTTGCGGTGCCAGCGTTTGCAAAGAACACCTGCGCCCTCAGCAGAAATGGCACGTTTGAGCGAGCAGTCGACAGTACTTTTGTGTCTGAAGGTACTTTGCGAGAGAGTAATCACAAAATGAGCCTTACGCATATAATAAAAGTGAAAGCAAAGTTTAGAGAAGAAGCGGCAGAAAACCAGAAAACCTTCAGAGAGTGTGCTTCATCATCATCAAGCGAAATCCTCAGTCCACAGGAATTTATAAAACCAGCAGAAGACATGCTGGCCTTAGACAAGCTGCTCCAGGTGAGGTTCGAACTCACAACCTCGGCATTACACACAGACACTGTCCTATAAGTACCGCGCTAACCGGTTGCGCCACTGGAGCACTCCAAAGTCAAAGGCTAAAATAATAGCTCTATGAATGTGCGTATCTTTCGAACGCCGTCCTCTGAAAACTCAAATTAAACTTCTGCACTGATTGGAATTTGCTCAAGCCGGCTTAGGGACTGATATGCATTTTTTCGAGCTCACAGCGTGCAGAAAGCACTTGTCTTAATTCAAATTTCAGACAGCAACGAGGCAGAAACGTTTTTTGTAAATCGTTACATTCCATACTCCGCATTCAAAATGAAATGCATGAAGAAAAAAACAATCTCAATTGAAAGCAGTTCTGGCATAAATCACTCACTCACGTTGGCTTCTCTGTAGACCATGCAGAAAGCATCTTGGTTGTAATCTAAGGCAAATGAAATGTGTACTTTTTAAAATCTTCATTTTATGGATTTTTAGCTGTAGTCAACCTCCTGTGGATGTACGAGTGGAAGTGTCTCGTAAGTGTTGGCAGGAAAAATTCCACATATCTATTTAGTGAGAAAACAAAGTGCTCACGCTATTCATTCATGTCTGAAAAACTCAAGTATTTTTCCTGGTATTTTTTTAGGCATTTCCTACGCTGTTTTCTCTTTTCCTAAATACATTCCAAATTCGGTTATCTATTACTTTCATTTAACATGCATGGAAAAGGTACTTTTGCAATGGCCAGGACCCCAACCTGTGTATATTTTATTCAAGGGGTGTGTACGTTTTCTCCGGAGGTGCTCAAAACTGGAAGCCGCCGGTTGTTTGTGTATATTCAGAATGCAGGTTTTTCTTCAATATATTCAGATACCAAGTTCATTACCATTATCATTTTTTCTACAGCTCACAATCTGGATGGAATTCGTTTTAATGTTTTCAGCCTTCATTTTTATATGGAAAGAAAATTGTAGTAACTTCTGGAAATGTTTTCTTGCTCATTGTGTCATTTACACTCAAAACACAAGCTCAAATTCAAGTATTAAAATGACATTTAATATTCTCCTTGTTAAAAGCTTCCATTCCCTTCCTCTGTGTCTCTTTCTATGCGGAAGTCTGAAGGAAGATCGACGTTGAAGCCCGTTTCATTGAAATACACTGGAGATTGTCACTGATGGAAATATCGGCAAACCAACTCTGTGAAACTTATCAACATATTCTGCATTTTAGCCCTCGTAGGAAAAATGGGTCCTACTTTGCATTTCTGCAATGCACGATGCGTTTAGCGCCGCTGGCTCTGTGGCGCAATGGATAGCGCGTTGGACTTCTAGTCTTCACTGAACAGTGATTCAAAGGTTGTGGGTTCGAGTCCCACCAGAGTCGCAACTTTAGCGAGCCTCATTTCCTTCCGGACAATATCTCGTGCTGGCTACGCTTACCTAGTCTTGCGACGCATCCACACAATCCGCTTCTCTGGGTATACTGTGCAGTGCTTGCGGTGCCAGCGTTTGCAAAGAACACCTGCGCCCTCAGCAGAAATGGCACGTTTGAGCGAGCAGTCGACAGTACTTTTGTGTCTGAAGGTACTTTGCGAGAGAGTAATCACAAAATGAGCATTACGCATATAATAAAAGTGAAAGCAAAGTTTAGAGAAGAAGCGGCAGAAAACCAGAAAACCTTCAGAGAGTGTGCTTCATCATCATCAAGCGAAATCCTCAGTCCACAGGAATTTATAAAACCAGCAGAAGACATGCTGGCCTTAGACAAGCTGCTCCAGGTGAGGTTCGAACTCACAACCTCGGCATTACACACAGACACTGTCCTATAAGTACCGCGCTAACCGGTTGCGCCACTGGAGCACTCCAAAGTCAAAGGCTAAAATAATAGCTCTATGAATGTGCGTATCTTTCGAACGCCGTCCTCTGAAAACTCAAATTAAACTTCTGCACTGATTGGAATTTGCTCAAGCCGGCTTAGGGACTGATATGCATTTTTTCGAGGCTCACAGCGTGCAGAAAGCACTTGTCTTAATTCAAATTTCAGACAGCAACGAGGCAGAAACGTTTTTTGTAAATCGTTACATTCCATACTCCGCATTCAAAATGAAATGCATGAAGAAAAAACAATCTCAATTGAAAGCAGTTCTGGCATAAATCACTCACTCACGTTGGCTTCTCTGTAGACCATGCAGAAAGCATCTTGGTTGTAATCTAAGGCAAATGAAATGTGTACTTTTTAAAATCTTCATTTTATGGATTTTTAGCTGTAGTCAACCTCCTGTGGATGTACGAGTGGAAGTGTCTCGTAAGTGTTGGCAGGAAAAATTCCACATATCTATTTAGTGAGAAAACAAAGTGCTCACGCTATTCATTCATGTCTGAAAAACTCAAGTATTTTTTCCTGGTATTTTTTTAGGCATTTCCTACGCTGTTTTCTCTTTTCCTAAATACATTCCAAATTCGGTTATCTATTACTTTCATTTAACATGCATGGAAAAGGTACTTTTGCAATGGCCAGGACCCCAACCTGTGTATATTTTATTCAAGGGGTGTGTACGTTTTCTCCGGAGGTGCTCAAAACTGGAAGCCGCCGGTTGTTTGTGTATATTCAGAATGCAGGTTTTTCTTCAATATATTCAGATACCAAGTTCATTACCATTATCATTTTTTCTACAGCTCACAATCTGGATGGAATTCGTTTTAATGTTTTCAGCCTTCATTTTTTATATGGAAAGAAAATTGTAGTAACTTCTGGAAATGTTTTCTTGCTCATTGTGTCATTTACACTCAAAACACAAGCTCAAATTCAAGTATTAAAATGACATTTAATATTCTCCTTGTTAAAAGCTTCCATTCCCTTCCTCTGTGTCTCTTTCTATGCGGAAGTCTGAAGGAAGATCGACGTTGAAGCCCGTTTCATTGAAATACACTGGAGATTGTCACTGATGGAAATATCGGCAAACCAACTCTGTGAAACTTATCAACATATTCTGCATTTTAGCCCTCGTAGGAAAAATGGGTCCTACTTTGCATTTCTGCAATGCACGATGCGTTTAGCGCCGCTGGCTCTGTGGCGCAATGGATAGCGCGTTGGACTTCTAGTCTTCACTGAACAGTGATTCAAAGGTTGTGGGTTCGAGTCCCACCAGAGTCGCAACTTTAGCGAGCCTCATTTCCTTCCGGACAATATCTCGTGCTGGCTACGCTTACCTAGTCTTGCGACGCATCCACACAATCCGCTTCTCTGGGTATACTGTGCAGTGCTTGCGGTGCCAGCGTTTGCAAAGAACACCTGCGCCCTCAGCAGAAATGGCACGTTTGAGCGAGCAGTCGACAGTACTTTTGTGTCTGAAGGTACTTTGCGAGAGAGTAATCACAAAATGAGCATTACGCATATAATAAAAGTGAAAGCAAAGTTTAGAGAAGAAGCGGCAGAAAACCAGAAAACCTTCAGAGAGTGTGCTTCATCATCATCAAGCGAAATCCTCAGTCCACAGGAATTTATAAAACCAGCAGAAGACATGCTGGCCTTAGACAAGCTGCTCCAGGTGAGGTTCGAACTCACAACCTCGGCATTACACACAGACACTGTCCTATAAGTACCGCGCTAACCGGTTGCGCCACTGGAGCACTCCAAAGTCAAAGGCTAAAATAATAGCTCTATGAATGTGCGTATCTTTCGAACGCCGTCCTCTGAAAACTCAAATTAAACTTCTGCACTGATTGGAATTTGCTCAAGCCGGCTTAGGGACTGATATGCATTTTTTCGAGCGCTCACAGCGTGCAGAAAGCACTTGTCTTAATTCAAATTTCAGACAGCAACGAGGCAGAAACGTTTTTTGTAAATCGTTACATTCCATACTCCGCATTCAAAATGAAATGCATGAAGAAAAAAACAATCTCAATTGAAAGCAGTTCTGGCATAAATCACTCACTCACGTTGGCTTCTCTGTAGACCATGCAGAAAGCATCTTGGTTGTAATCTAAGGCAAATGAAATGTGTACTTTTTAAAATCTTCATTTTATGGATTTTTAGCTGTAGTCAACCTCCTGTGGATGTACGAGTGGAAGTGTCTCGTAAGTGTTGGCAGGAAAAATTCCACATATCTATTTAGTGAGAAAACAAAGTGCTCACGCTATTCATTCATGTCTGAAAAACTCAAGTATTTTTTCCTGGTATTTTTTTAGGCATTTCCTACGCTGTTTTCTCTTTTCCTAAATACATTCCAAATTCGGTTATCTATTACTTTCATTTAACATGCATGGAAAAGGTACTTTTGCAATGGCCAGGACCCCAACCTGTGTATATTTTATTCAAGGGGTGTGTACGTTTTCTCGGAGGTGCTCAAAACTGGAAGCCGCCGGTTGTTTGTGTATATTCAGAATGCAGGTTTTTCTTCAATATATTCAGATACCAAGTTCATTACCATTATCATTTTTTCTACAGCTCACAATCTGGATGGAATTCGTTTTAATGTTTTCAGCCTTCATTTTTTATATGGAAAGAAAATTGTAGTAACTTCTGGAAATGTTTTCTTGCTCATTGTGTCATTTACACTCAAAACACAAGCTCAAATTCAAGTATTAAAATGACATTTAATATTCTCCTTGTTAAAAGCTTCCATTCCCTTCCTCTGTGTCTCTTTCTATGCGGAAGTCTGAAGGAAGATCGACGTTGAAGCCCGTTTCATTGAAATACACTGGAGATTGTCACTGATGGAAATATCGGCAAACCAACTCTGTGAAACTTATCAACATATTCTGCATTTTAGCCCTCGTAGGAAAAATGGGTCCTACTTTGCATTTCTGCAATGCACGATGCGTTTAGCGCCGCTGGCTCTGTGGCGCAATGGATAGCGCGTTGGACTTCTAGTCTTCACTGAACAGTGATTCAAAGGTTGTGGGTTCGAGTCCCACCAGAGTCGCAACTTTAGCGAGCCTCATTTCCTTCCGGACAATATCTCGTGCTGGCTACGCTTACCTAGTCTTGCGACGCATCCACACAATCCGCTTCTCTGGGTATACTGTGCAGTGCTTGCGGTGCCAGCGTTTGCAAAGAACACCTGCGCCCTCAGCAGAAATGGCACGTTTGAGCGAGCAGTCGACAGTACTTTTGTGTCTGAAGGTACTTTGCGAGAGTAATCACAAAATGAGCATTACGCATATAATAAAAGTGAAAGCAAAGTTTAGAGAAGAAGCGGCAGAAAACCAGAAAACCTTCAGAGAGTGTGCTTCATCATCATCAAGCGAAATCCTCAGTCCACAGGAATTTATAAAACCAGCAGAAGACATGCTGGCCTTAGACAAGCTGCTCCAGGTGAGGTTCGAACTCACAACCTCGGCATTACACACAGACACTGTCCTATAAGTACCGCGCTAACCGGTTGCGCCACTGGAGCACTCCAAAGTCAAAGGCTAAAATAATAGCTCTATGAATGTGCGTATCTTTCGAACGCCGTCCTCTGAAAACTCAAATTAAACTTCTGCACTGATTGGAATTTGCTCAAGCCGGCTTAGGGACTGATATGCATTTTTCGAGGCTCACAGCGTGCAGAAAGCACTTGTCTTAATTCAAATTTCAGACAGCAACGAGGCAGAAACGTTTTTTGTAAATCGTTACATTCCATACTCCGCATTCAAAATGAAATGCATGAAGAAAAAAACAATCTCAATTGAAAGCAGTTCTGGCATAAATCACTCACTCACGTTGGCTTCTCTGTAGACCATGCAGAAAGCATCTTGGTTGTAATCTAAGGCAAATGAAATGTGTACTTTTTAAAATCTTCATTTTATGGATTTTTAGCTGTAGTCAACCTCCTGTGGATGTACGAGTGGAAGTGTCTCGTAAGTGTTGGCAGGAAAAATTCCACATATCTATTTAGTGAGAAAACAAAGTGCTCACGCTATTCATTCATGTCTGAAAAACTCAAGTATTTTTTCCTGGTATTTTTTTAGGCATTTCCTACGCTGTTTTCTCTTTTCCTAAATACATTCCAAATTCGGTTATCTATTACTTTCATTTAACATGCATGGAAAAGGTACTTTTGCAATGGCCAGGACCCCAACCTGTGTATATTTTATTCAAGGGGTGTGTACGTTTTCTCGGAGGTGCTCAAAACTGGAAGCCGCCGGTTGTTTGTGTATATTCAGAATGCAGGTTTTTCTTCAATATATTCAGATACCAAGTTCATTACCATTATCATTTTTTCTACAGCTCACAATCTGGATGGAATTCGTTTTAATGTTTTCAGCCTTCATTTTTTATATGGAAAGAAAATTGTAGTAACTTCTGGAAATGTTTTCTTGCTCATTGTGTCATTTACACTCAAAACACAAGCTCAAATTCAAGTATTAAAATGACATTTAATATTCTCCTTGTTAAAAGCTTCCATTCCCTTCCTCTGTGTCTCTTTCTATGCGGAAGTCTGAAGGAAGATCGACGTTGAAGCCCGTTTCATTGAAATACACTGGAGATTGTCACTGATGGAAATATCGGCAAACCAACTCTGTGAAACTTATCAACATATTCTGCATTTTAGCCCTCGTAGGAAAAATGGGTCCTACTTTGCATTTCTGCAATGCACGATGCGTTTAGCGCCGCTGGCTCTGTGGCGCAATGGATAGCGCGTTGGACTTCTAGTCTTCACTGAACAGTGATTCAAAGGTTGTGGGTTCGAGTCCCACCAGAGTCGCAACTTTAGCGAGCCTCATTTCCTTCCGGACAATATCTCGTGCTGGCTACGCTTACCTAGTCTTGCGACGCATCCACACAATCCGCTTCTCTGGGTATACTGTGCAGTGCTTGCGGTGCCAGCGTTTGCAAAGAACACCTGCGCCCTCAGCAGAAATGGCACGTTTGAGCGAGCAGTCGACAGTACTTTTGTGTCTGAAGGTACTTTGCGAGAGAGTAATCACAAAATGAGCATTACGCATATAATAAAAGTGAAAGCAAAGTTTAGAGAAGAAGCGGCAGAAAACCAGAAAACCTTCAGAGAGTGTGCTTCATCATCATCAAGCGAAATCCTCAGTCCACAGGAATTTATAAAACCAGCAGAAGACATGCTGGCCTTAGACAAGCTGCTCCAGGTGAGGTTCGAACTCACAACCTCGGCATTACACACAGACACTGTCCTATAAGTACCGCGCTAACCGGTTGCGCCACTGGAGCACTCAAAGTCAAAGGCTAAAATAATAGCTCTATGAATGTGCGTATCTTTCGAACGCCGTCCTCTGAAAACTCAAATTAAACTTCTGCACTGATTGGAATTTGCTCAAGCCGGCTTAGGGACTGATATGCATTTTTTCGAGCGCTCACAGCGTGCAGAAAGCACTTGTCTTAATTCAAATTTCAGACAGCAACGAGGCAGAAACGTTTTTTGTAAATCGTTACATTCCATACTCCGCATTCAAAATGAAATGCATGAAGAAAAAAACAATCTCAATTGAAAGCAGTTCTGGCATAAATCACTCACTCACGTTGGCTTCTCTGTAGACCATGCAGAAAGCATCTTGGTTGTAATCTAAGGCAAATGAAATGTGTACTTTTTAAAATCTTCATTTTATGGATTTTTAGCTGTAGTCAACCTCCTGTGGATGTACGAGTGGAAGTGTCTCGTAAGTGTTTGCAGGAAAAATTCCACATATCTATTTAGTGAGAAAACAAAGTGCTCACGCTATTCATTCATGTCTGAAAAACTCAAGTATTTTTTCCTGGTATTTTTTTAGGCATTTCCTACGCTGTTTTCTCTTTTCCTAAATACATTCTAAATTCGGTTATCTATTACTTTCATTTAACATGCATGGAAAAGGTACTTTTGCAATGGCCAGGACCCCAACCTGTGTATATTTTATTCAAGGGGTGTGTACGTTTTCTCCGGAGGTGCTCAAAACTGGAAGCCGCCGGTTGTTTGTGTATATTCAGAATGCAGGTTTTTCTTCAATATATTCAGATACCAAGTTCATTACCATTATTGTGTCATTTACACTCAAAACACAAGCTCAAATTCAAGTATTAAAATGACATTTAATATTCTCTCTTGTTAAAAGCTTCCATTCCCTTCCTCTGTGTCTCTTTTCTGCGCGGAAGTCTGAAGGAAGATCGACTGCTGAAGCCCGTTTCATTGAAATACACTGGAGATTGGTTACCGATGGAAACATCGGCAAACCAACTCTGTGAAACTTATCAACATATTCTGCATTTTAGCCCTCGTAGGAAAATGGGTCCTACTTTGCATTTCTGCAATGCACGATGCGCTTAGCGC
>NW_024386374.1:0-3667 GCF_016835505.1 Polypterus senegalus | reverse complement strand
TTTGCTTATTATTCTGAGATATCCTGTATTTATTCAACCCGAGAGGGACCGCTACAGTATATGTAAACACATATAAACATGGCCAACAAGAAGGGGGGTCCGAAAGAATCGAAGACTAAAACTACATCCAAGCTACGATCAGCAAGCCCTAGCTCGAGATACGGCCTCTCAGAGACGGACCTGGATCAGATGGGCGAAAATACAGACTCCTCGGGACCACGGTCCACTACATCGTTGCCGGCTGAGAGCGAAAAGGGGAGCGAAGGTGCGATCGTGAGTGCAGATGTGGATAGCTCGCCGATTGGAGAGGATTACCTGAAACTGGAAAAGGCCGGGAGGTCCGCGGCTTCAGTTACGCATTACGCGGGACTGGAGCAGCGGGGACACCGGCTTCAGCAGAGTCTGCTGCTTCATCTACAGTACAAGAAGGCACAATTGAGCTATCTGAACTGAAAGTGTTGCTCGCTGAGCTCACGCAAGATATAAAGAAAAGCGAGAAGGCTAATGAGAAAGCAACAGCAAAGGCACATGAGAGACTGAAACAGGAGATGAAACAGGCCAATGAATGGCTGCGACAGGAAATCCAACAGGCAAATGAAAGGCTGCGTCAAGAGGTACAGCTTGAACTTCGACAGGTGCTGGGTAAAATTGAAGAGCGCATTGAGAAAAACTCGGTTAAACTGAGCACGCTTGCTGATCAATTGGAGCATCTTAATGAGACATTCACGAATCGGATCGAAATGGCCGAACATTCAGCTGCCAGTGCGAGGAAAGAGCAGTAAATGTCAGTTGAATGTAAAAACTCGGAGAAAAACTTGGAGACAGACTGGCTGCTTTAGAAGATGGGAGTAGAAGGTATAATGTCAGAATTGAAGGCCTGCCGGAGAATCGAGAAAGTTCAAACCCTGTGAAATTCGCAACTGAACTTTTTTCTAAAATAATCAGGTGCGACTTTAAAGCAGAATCTGAGATAGCAGCGGCTTACCGCGTACGGATCAAACACCGTCAGACCCCGACCAAGATCTTTTATAGTTCGTTTTGAACGAATATCATTTAAGTTAGAGGTGATGGCACTCCTCAGAAAAAAGGAAGATATTATACATGAAAATAGCCACATTCGTGTCTTCCCTGACTTCTCTCCAGCAACAGCTATTAAACGCGCAGCCTTCTATAATATTAAACAGCGGCTACGGCAAGCCAGTGTCAAATACGGCCTCCTGTATCCGGCAAAACTGAAAGTGGAATGGCAGGGTCATTTCTATGTCTTCGCTAGCAAGGAAGAAGCAGAAAATGAATTAAGAAAGCTGATTCCGGGACTATTCTGATACATAATTGTTAGTCATGGCGGTAAATGATAATGCTAGGATTAATAATCTACTGTCTGATCTATTTGTTTTAAAATACGGGTTTTTTATCAGCATATATTCTCATATATTCTTATTATTACTTACTTATTACTTATTATTACTTAGTATTACTAGGGCGCTAAATGTTTATGTTTTATTGTGCTTAATTACGTTTTCCTCCTCTTTTTTTTTTTTTCTCTTTTTCTTTTCTAATTATTTCATGTGTACCCTAAATGAGAGTGTTCAATATCATACCCTTGGTTTACTGTTATTGCTATTACTGCATTAAGACTTGTTATGCTTATTTTGGACACATCTTTAACACCATCACCTGGGTTTATTATCTGGGGGTATCATCTTAATGCACTAAAATTGCTGAAGATTATATATATATATATATATATATATTAAGTGCAAAATTCTTTCCGTGAATTCTCAAGCATATAATATTAGATTAGACACCCTACCTTTTATCATTGCAGAACAGTTTAAATACCTAGGGGTAAACATCACAAGTAAACATAAATCTCTATATCAACAAAATTTCGTGTCTGCATGGAAAAAATTAAACAAGACTTGCATAGATGGTCAACCCTTCATCTCACACTAGCTGGAAGAATTAACACTGTTAAGATGAATATTCTTCCTAAGCTCCTTTTTTATTTCAAAACATACCAATATACATTAATAAATCGTTCTTTAAGCAATTAGATTCAACAATAACCTCATTTATTTGGAATTCTAAACATCCACGCATCAAAAGAGCGACTCTACAAAGACAAAAGGCAGAAGGCGGCATGGCTCTACCTAACTTCCAGTTTTATTACTGGGCGGCAAATATACAGTCTATAAGAACCTGGACACAAATAGAAGAACATACACAGGCTTGGACCGCAATAGAAGTAAAATCCTGCAGTACTTCTTTGTATTCCCTGCTCTACGCCCAATAAACACACGCTTATCGGCAATACACTAATAACCCAATTGTGCTCCACTCACTTAGAATCTGGAACCAATGTAGAAAGCATTTTAAGACGGAGAAGCTTCTTTCTGTGCACCCCTGCAAGAGAACCACCTCTTTCAACCTTCACAAACATATGCAGTTTTTAATATCTGGAAAAAATTTGGAATTAACTTGCTTAGAGATCTTTATATAGACAACGTCTTTGCATCCTATGAACAATTACATTCCAAATTTAACATTCCAGCTACAAATTTCTTTCACTATCTTCAAATCAGGAACTTTGTTAAACAGAACCTTCCAGATTTTCCTCATCTTGCACCCTCATCCACGCTGGAAAAATATTGCTCAATTTTGAGGAATTAGACTCCATCTCTACAATATATAAAATCATTTTACAATCCCTTCCTTTCAAAGATCCAAGAGGACACTGGGAAAATGACCTCTCAATTAATATATCAGAAAAGGAGTGGAAAGTAGCAATGCAGAGAATTCACTGAGCTCCATATGCAAAAGCATACAATTATACAACTCAAAATTATATATTGAGCACATCTGTCTCGACTAAAACTCTCCAAAATGTTTCCAGGACATGATCCAACCTGAACGTTGCAACCAAGCCCCAGCCTCACTGGGTCACATGTTCTGGGCCTGCACCAAATTAGCATTATTCTGGACAAAAATTTTTAATTACCTCTCAGACAGCCTTGGACTCACAATCCCTCCTAACCCATTAACAGCTATGTTTGGGGTTCTTCCAGAGGGGCTTAAAGTGGAGAAGGACAAACAAATTGTGATTGCATTCACTACACTGTTGGCACGCAGACTTATTCTGATAAACTGGAAGAACCCAAACTCTTCTCTTTAAGTCAGTGGGAAACTGATGTGTTATACTATTTAAAATTGGAAAAATCAAATACTCAGTTAGAGGATCTGTACAGACTTTTTTCAAAACATGGCAGGATCTAATCAGTAATATTTTAAAATAAGTTTATAAAGCACAGAGAATTTATTAATTTAGGTATTTTTACAAGCCTTAAATTTTACACCGTTTGGCTTGCTCTCTCTCTCAGGGTGGGGATTGATCTGTTCTTAACATAATTCTTTTTTTTGTAAAAACTTGATTGCTATGTATTGATTGTAATAAAATTAATAAAAAAAAAAAAATGTTTGGAGAATTACATAAGATCTCGGAACTCAAAATTGTTTTAAAATAAAGTGAGCTTTTTCCAGTGAATTCTATAGCACATCACAACAAATTGGATAGCTATACATTCATAACATCAAAACAGTTAAAATATCTTGGGATAACTATCACAAGTAAATATAATATATAGATGTTTTTCAAAATCCTTTGTAA
>NW_024386373.1:0-22239 GCF_016835505.1 Polypterus senegalus | reverse complement strand
GGAACATGGATACATTTTATAAAAAATTATGATATTTATTTTATGAGAAAAGTATATGAAATGTCAAGACTTTTTATTTTGTTTGTAAACCAACTTTACTTTTTTCCAACGCTTCCTTGATACCATGGGTTGTATATACGTTGTGAGGGCCCAAACCAGATTCTGCAATTATGCCTAAAAATGTATTTATCTTGCTCATATTTAAACAACACATTTTTTTGAATTTTATAAAAATATATACAAATAATAAATATACACACAATATACATATATACATACATACATACACATATACTTTTTTATTGCATGTAACGTAGATAATTTCTGATTTTCTATGACAATATTCAGAATCTAGTACTAGAGGTCTGAGATGAAATATTATTATATTTAAAATGATAAATTCACAACTGTTTTAACAAATTGACTGTTCTGCTTTACAGTACACTGGTTAAGTAAAGGTTTTTTGGGAGATTTTGTCTTCCATTGAAATGACTCTTTAGGAGTCATGCAGAGAAACGACAAATGTGAGGCTGGGATCAGTACTGAACTTCTACCCTTTTGTTTGTAAAAAATTCTGCATTTATGCATGGTGACAACTCAAGGAACTGGTACATCCAAGATTTCTGGCCCAACTGTTATGGGGCACTGGAGGGTTCAGTAAACATTAAAATTCCCAGTGTGGGACCAGTAAGGCAGATTTTAGGATCTGCCTTTTACCGTGACAGGCAGCTTTTGCCAGAAGGATCACATGTCTTTTGGCCTTGTACCAAGGAAATGTGTTCATTCAATTGATCGTTAAAGTTTAGAGTTCATTTTCTAAACATACACACACTACCAAACATGATAATAGGCTAATATTCTAGTCTCTTTTACCTTTCTACAAGCAAAATTTGCTCAACTACTACATCGGGACCCTAATTGACTACTGATACCTATTTTAGACTTATTTCCAGGAACAAAAAATAGGAAATGATTTTCGGATTATTGTACCTCTTTGAAATTGTATGGCATAAAGCATTGGCAAGATTAACTAAATACCTGCCTTCTCCCTCAAAATCATCTTAATGGGATAAGGAATGCCCTTTCACTACAACTGGCTGTAAAATATTATGACACTCCAATTACCTTTATAATGCACCCAAATTAATGAAAAGTGAAATAGAGATGGAAAATTCATAACAAAACCATAAGTCAATTCGAGAAAAAGCTAAACCTGCCTTTTTATTATAATACAATATCTTAATTGATAAAGAAAGTTTTAATTTTAAAAATTAATATGAAATTTTAAAAACTGTTTTTAAAAAAACATTCTCATATTTCTCAAAAAAATCTTATGACTTCCCCTTCTGTATTTGATCTAACTTTTTAACCACACCAAAATCCTTCAGTTTGATTGGTTACGTTTTATATCCTTGTACAGCTGATTTTTCTTTAGCTTTTTCATTATTAAAGTTGAAATTTTAAAAAACCCCCCCAAGAATGTTGATTAAATTTTATGAAAAAATTCTTAAACCTGTTCCACTACTCCTCAAGTTCCATACTAAAAACCACCCACTTTATCACTTTTAGACTTTGCCAATCTGTTCAAAAAAGCCCCCCCTGAAGTTAAACTTACAGTCTTTTTTTTGTGATTCCAAAAATGAAAGTAAAGGTATTGAACCAGTGGTTTAACCCTTACAAACTGAATTTATCCTAGTTATACAAAATAATAAATCTGTTGGGCTTTAACAAAACCGTTAAAAAGTCCTGAACAAAACCAAATCTTAACAACCTATTTAAAGGGAGAGATATTCGGTAATTAAAATCTTTATCTATACCATCCCCCCCAAAAAATTCCTTTTTTAAAATTTTTAAAAAAATGCACATTAAAAAAACTGACTGCATTTTGCGGGGTCCATAGCACACCCTAATGACTTCTAACCCTTTAATTTCCAGGATGAAACAAGAAATCATCACAATGTAGGATTATTACTCTTTAAATTGTATCTGTTATTTACAAGTTATTTATTTCTATAATGTTCTACTTATGCTCAGTTAATGAATAAACCTTTATTTCATTTATACTGCTAAATTATTATGACACTAAACTTTTACCTTATTACTGCACTTAACAATTGACTTAATTTAGCTAAAATTCATAACTGAAACTTGTCAATACACTATGTCGAACATCAGCAATAATCCAAACCTGGCCTTCCTTAAACACCCAGCACCATCCCTAGATTAATAAAGAAATTTAACCCTTTAAAAATATGTTATACATTATAAATTTTTAAACACCTCTTCTAGCATCATTTTTTGCAAATGTGTCAATCAGCACAAGCAGCCTGCTATCTCAGCCCACCGACGAGCTGAATTTTTCTCAGCTCAAGTTTGTTTATCTGGGTGGAGGTGCCGGGAGTTGTACAGGGTAAATAATATTTTATTTGGAATACATCATTTTATGTGTGTTCCAGGTCTACAAATGATCTGGATTTGACCCGTTCTTTGCTGGATAATAAACTGCGACTGCAAACAACTCTTCTTAGCACCATAAACTGGGACGGGAATGTCCACCTGCAACTAAAATCACTTAAATACGCGTAATTGCCACACCGGTATTTATATCTGCAGTGTCATGTTGATGGTGTATGTGCCCAAATAAGAGTCTGTTTGCATTCCCAGTACCATGAACCAAAACGCGGAGATTAGGAAAATCTTGACAAATCATGTTCAAATGA
Organism: Polypterus senegalus; assembly: GCF_016835505.1. Lineage (NCBI taxonomy): Eukaryota > Metazoa > Chordata > Cladistia > Polypteriformes > Polypteridae > Polypterus > Polypterus senegalus. The sequence goes on along the minus strand of NW_024386373.1, from coordinate 19,519 downwards.
CATAGAATTTTCAAATAATTGCATTTTTATGCAGGGATGTGTGTGCGTGATTGAGAAAGGCAGAAACAGATTTCATATGGTTACTGGAATTTTAAAATTAACATTTTTACAAAGGTATAACGAAACAATGCAAACATTTGGGATACCAAGAAGACATGATTCACCATGTGTGCTGCTTATATCCATTCAATGTCTTTTTACAAGAGCAAAACTTATAGGGGTTGTTACAGACTCAAAGCAAAAAAGTATGTTTTATTATATAAAGTAATAAACAGCAGCTCACCACTGATAATGGTAAATGCAGGAAGACGTGGGATTAGACCCCACCTCTTTTTTAGAAGCAGCCGTCTACCTCTAAACCCCGCCATGCAATTGACATTTGGGAAACTGTTTTTTTCATATTGCAGCAACATGTAAATTGAATAATTTTTCTTCAGTTATATTTTGAATAAAGGGAATTGTTTTTTTATAACTTTTTTGAAAGTGTATATTTGATATTTAGACATCAGCTTTACACATTTAAAACTTTGTCAAAAATTTTGTTTTAAAATGAAAAAATTTTTTTTAGCTATCTTTCAAAATTTCTTGCCTTCTTTCCTATCATTCTACATTTACCCAGATTGTTGAAGACATAGAACACACAAGAAATGTATGTATTCCAAATAATATATTATTTACCCCTATACAACTTCCCAGGCACCTCACACCCAGATAAAGAGACTTGAGATAGGAGAAGTTCAGCTGGCCAATGGAGGATGGGAAAACAAAGATGCTGATGAGAGGTCTAAGGAATAAGGTGGCCTCATTACAGCTTTGTAGGCTGCAGGATCAGTGTTAAACAACCTCAATAGCCTATTATACATTGGTGTCCTCCAGTTAAATAACCTGTCACAGCAGAAATCCCATCTTTTCCAGGAGTGCAGTGGCCCATAAAATGCTCTGTCCTACACTAAAATTTTCCAATAGAACTCAATGGCTGTCCTTTGTTCATGCTGGTCATAATTATATGGCAATGTAAACTTGTTTTACAAAGGTTTCCAGCTCCTGCAGATGTCAGCCCTGCTTACATAAAGCAAAATATGCAGTCTTCAATGTGTCAATGAATGAGAAAACACATTACCTTCGAATGTATCCTAAAATGCATCCTGATTTGATAGTGTAGTAATCTTTGCAGTCACTTATTTCAGTTCATTGTTGTTGTTAGATTCATAAATCAGAATTTAAATAAAGCACCTAAAAAAAGGTTCCCTAGGAAAAGCAAAAACATCATGCCAAAGAGCAACATAAAGTTCCACACAAGACTAATAAATGAAAATGATAAAATGAGTCAATGTGGTAACACTGGTCTACATTGAAATCCCAGAAAGAAAATAGACTGAAACCCCTTTTTAAACTTGGGAAGAAACTTAATGTTTCTCAAAGAAGCAGCAGGACAGGTATATTGTGATGGAAACAAGCAACACTGAAGACTGTGTTAACAAATGTACAAACAAGCTGTTTTGAACTGGGAACTGTGTTCTAATTTGAACTTTGATTTTTAATTTGTGTAGAAATCTTTCATTATTGATTTGAACTTTGCTTCTTTTAAGTAGTTGTAGCACAAACCTAAGGTTATTATAGTCAGGGCCGGCTGTACATAGGCAAGAGGGGACAATGCCCCTTAAACAAACGTCCTGCCCCCTTAAATCAAACTTTTAGAAGTTGAGAAAGAAAATAATAGATTGCCCACAAACTGAATATGGACAAAATTTACTACAGTAGCTGAAAAATCCACTGAAAAGGCATAAATGAGATGATTGGTTTCACCTCTTGTTCGCTTTTTCCCTTTGTGCTCTGCGTAGCCACACAGTACTCGTACTGAGATCACCCACTCACCCGCCCCCAGCTAAACATCCAATCACTGTTAGTATGCAAATGACCCTGGCCCAGGTTTCTCAGTAGGCAGGAAGAGCAAAATGAGTCTGCTGCAGCGGAGGCTTTGAGGAAGCAGTAAATCTCTGTCGCCAACATCATAGCACTCGTGATATAATTAACAACCAAAAAATACATCTATATTTGTACAGTTAATGGGGACTAGTCCATTGTTCTTACAGTTCAGTCTGGTAGAGAAGTGTTTCTTTCGATCCCACAAGCACCACTGTGTTTGCTGTATAGAGCCACTTGAGGACCTGCTCAGACCTCACACAAAGCCCCGCCTCAGCTTCAACTCTGCACTCAACAGTTTTCTAGTTTCATATACTGATGTAATCCCAGCATTTTAGTAAAGATTATTCACTTTCCACCCAGCTTCCAGCAGCTCACAAAGGGAAAGTTAATGCTGTGAGATGCATCCTTTTCCAAGCTTTTAAAAGTGTGGTGCTGCCCTGCCTGTACCAATAGCAGTAGCAATGATGCTGCTGCTAGTACATCAGAGACATCAGCTGGCATGTCTACCCTGTGGCATCAACAGGCACTGGTTCTCCTGTACCTCTGCCAACAATTGCTGCCCCAAAGCAACCCGCCAGCTACCCAGTGACTTAAATGGTAATACACCATCCCAGCCAATACGGGGTAGTTACCCCAAACGGTATTTGGTGGTACAACATTAAGATCATTCAACCCTTTGCCTGGTACCGCATTACCGCACCATGGCTGGAGTACTTGTTGTAGGGGATGGATGTTTCTGTTCTGTCGGAAATATGGCAGCACTGTTAATGAGAAGGATGTAGTTTTTACCTTAACTGGTTTTAAAACTGGAAAGCAGCACTTGATCGAGACAAGGGCTACAGAGATATGTGTCCAGCCACAATCATGTGCATGCTTCCAACCTTCTGGACTGAGCATAAAAGCAGAGAGGTCACGGGGGACAGTGGATTCAATGTTGGCTGGTAAAACACAACTTGAAAACCATTACTATGTCAAGAGTATTGGTAGTGCTATAGGTTTTTCTGCGTAAATGAGTTGGGGCTCCGTGGACGCCAGAAACCTTGAGACATGATGCAGCGAGTAATGATGATGACATTGTTTCAGGTATTTTTCTAAAACTGATGGAATATCCCTTTTAGAGAAGGAGAAGAAGCTAGCAAGCATTGCTAAGGGTATCCCAAAATGCAAAATACACATCTAAGGATATCCAAATGATTATCCAAACACTGGCTGACATGGTGCTTGGAGAAGTCAGGAAAAAATATGAAAGTGCTGATTCTGAGGGTTTTGCCTCAAAAGTGATGGGACCAGGGATAGTGCAATGGAAAATGTGTCTGTGATAATACGGTTTTGTCAGAAATTCCATGCCAGAGGAGCATCTTATTGGGTTGCTTGACTTGCAACAACTTGATGCAGAGTACATCACCTCTGAGATCCTGTTACCCTTTGTGATGCTGGCTACAGTGCTGACAGTATACTGAACCAGTGCTATGATGGGGTTTCTGTGATGAGTGGGTTAGAGGTGGGGTACAAGCTCTGCTCCAAAAGAGGCTTGACAGATATGTCCCATACATCCACTGCTACAACCACCAACTGCACTTAGTGGTTGTGCATGCCATGCAGAGTGAGCCGTGTGCAAAAGATTTTTTAGCCTATCTAGTTCACTCTACAACTTTTTTCACCACCACTATGTGCTCAATAAACATGATGCAATTTTTGGTCTAAAAAGGCTGCTTGAGATCAGATGGACAAGCCACTATGAGGTGACAAGGTGCACTGTGGACAATCAAGAACAAATCCTTAGTATCCCATCTGAGATGACAGAGGATGATGATGCTGCATTTGACCTGTGTACCGAGGCATCAGGCCTGCTATGCCAAATAAAGAGGCATCACTACTTTGTGTTTGGGAAAGTTCCCAGCGTGCAGGTGCTTGGTGTTTTGAAACCAGCAAATGCTATTCCTACAGTCTCAGCAGTCAATCTGTGCAGTGCTTTGAGGTTGTTAGTGCAGCACTGCCCTCTTAAAACATGCTTGAGGATGACTGTTGGGGAGGTCATCTCCTGCTGAGGATGAGTCCATCCAACAAAGAAAAGGAGAACAATGAGCAAACACCTGGCTCAAAGTGTTGTGCTCTCAACCTTGGGCCATCAGACTCTGTGACTCCTACCATTTCCCCATCAGTCTCTGAAAAGATCCTTGCTCAACATCCTGATAGGGCCATTTCAGAAATGGAAACTAGATTTTCACACAAGAATATTGAACTGATGAGAGCCATATCTAGTCTTGCACCCAAATCTAGTGCATTTCTAGATCCCACCCTGTTGCACCCTCTGGCTGTGATGGCTGGCACTGTAGCAGATGTTGTAAGTCTGAAAAATGAAGTTCTTGTGGCAAAACAGATGCTGCTCAAAAAATGTTCAAAGAAAACAGACCTGTCCACTGTGTGTAAACTCCTGCAGGAGTACAAGGAAGCCTTTCCTGAGTTGATAAATTGTATGTAAGAGCCCTGGTAATGGGGTGTGTCTTCAGCATCGTGTGAGACTTCCTGCTCCACTTTGTCACGGGTCCCAACCCTATCAGCCGCAACCATGTTACATAAAAGAAAGAGGAATTTGGTGATCTTGGCCCATGGGAAATCCATAACAAATAAGTTGGATATGGATGAATTTGTAAGAGTATTTGCAAAGGGGGACAGGTACTGCTATTGTAGAGTGGATTGAGGAGAACGGAGAGCTGGGGCTGTTCAGTTACAAACAGAGAGTTCAGTGGCTTACAAAACAAACAACCTGAAAACAAGACAAAAAGACAAAAAAAGAAGAAAAAAGTTCAAATGTTCTGTTCTAAATCTGTTCTCGTGTTTTAGAAATTAGTTTGAGAATTGTAGGGAAAGACATGGTGAATTGTTTTTTTAATTACTATGCCAACCCTTTTAGTTTTGTAAATATTGGATATATTGAGAGGTCTTATTTTGTTCTTTTCTTTATTTTGCAAATTTATTTGAGAATTAGGCCATCCAATTAAGATAAAATTTATATTGTTGGTTGTAAAGATCTGGATGGATATTTTATTTTATTCATTATTTATTTATTTTTTATTCTATTTTTCAGTTTTATTTTTCAAGACTTGGTGAATTGATTTTTTTTTTTATAACTTGGCCTACCCTTTTTAGTTTTGTTAATATTGGCAATAGTGAGTTGTGTTATTGTTGGGTTTGAATAAATTTGATAAAGGCCATCCAGTTAAAGTAAATGCATGTTTTTTTTTGTTATAATCTGATGAGGAATATTTTATTTTATTTTTTGTTTTATTTTTCAGTTTTCTCCTGAGGGATTGCCACCTTATCGTGGTCAGGGGTTTGCAGTGACCCTAAGAGCTACACCAGCAGAAGCTTAGCCTTTAGGCGGACACCCAAGTTGACAGGTCTTAGGTAGAGGCCTGACAAAGTGCAATCCAATCACATGACAAAACAGTTATACAGGGCACCCTCCACCACCCCACCCTTTCCCACCTCCACACCACCATGTGCCCCTTCACATTTCTGTCTGCTCCCTAAATATGCCTGTCTAGAACCGGCCCAGATTATAGTTACATAATCCTAAAATCAAAACTGAAACTATTATTAAAAAAGCATTTTCGTAAACTGAAATAAAATTAACAAAACTGAAATGAAAACAAACTAAACAAAACTATAAAGTAGCTGCAAAGACTAACAAATAAAATAATCTACAATAATATTTTAGTGTTCGTTTTGAAAATTCATGCCATTATTTTAACTCTTGAACTTTTAACTCAAAAAAAAATCATCCCCCACGGACGGGGATGTATTTATTCACCCGGGGTGAACGGGGTTGATGACGGAGGGCAGTGTTCCAAAATATTTTGCAGTGACAGGGTGCCCTTGAATACATGTGATGAAGAAAGTGTTATGTGTGAAATAGTAAAGTTCTTCAGGAGCTGATAGTGACAGATGGTAGTTTCTGTTCAATTATGTGAAGCATACCAAGGAAATTATTTTGTTTTTGAATGTGCTCAGAAGTTTTACCTGTCAGGGACCCCCGGGGCTCAAAAAGGGGGTTTTAGATACAGATAACCCCTTTTTAAAAATCTCAGTTTTTGGAAAAATGAAGGATGTTAGCTGTTTTTACTGAGCCAAGATACAGTATGTACACTAAATGCGGGCACACTTGCTAAATACCAGGCTGTATGAGTCGATGTCCGGGGATGACCCCACATTTCCTTGACCCCCATATCAAAAAAACCCAAATGTGCTGGAATGTGCTGGTCAACAAACCTTTATGGAGGACAAAAAAACTAGTGAGAAGTTTTCTGTTTATTTCTCAGGTGTCGTTTTTTGAAAATTCAGTCCCGGCCATCGGGGCCTTCTTTTATTCTTTTTAATAGTATTCCTAATTTTAATTATTTATTCTGTCTTTTATCTCTTTCTTCATCATGTAAAGCAATTTGAACTACATTGTTTGTATGAAAAAAAAAAATTTCCCTTTTTATTCCTTCTCACATCTCAATTTTTTTTATTTTTTATGGGAGTGAGCATTGTAAACTCTGAAACTTTGTATGTCAGACTTATAACCCGAGGACCCCTGTATAAATAAATGTTGGTGTTGTTGTTCAGCTACCACTTTGCACAGGAGAAATCCTTTTGTGAAAAAAATGGCACTGATCAAGAGACTGACAGTCAACATAAAAGATCTGCATATTGTTACTGACCAATCATTTTTGCTTTAAAAAGTTGTTTAACAATGAAGCAATGCAACCTTGTTAAATTCCTGAGTTGGAAATGTCTGTACTGAACTACAGGTAGGTAGTCATCAAGAGTCTGCCAACTGCTGAAAAACTGAACATACTTAATGTGTTTTAGTATTTATTCTATTTTTATTAATTTATCTTCTTTAGTTTTCATTTACAGCTTAAAATACCGATTTTGTGAAAATAATCCAGTAATAGAATTATGTTTTAAATATTTGTCCCCTATTTTCAATTTTGTCTCTCTCAAAATAGATAGTTGAAATATCATATTCTTTTTGTTCTTAACATCAGCCATATCATGCATATTGCATACCAGGGTTTTTTCCTGTCTTGAATCCAATGCTGCTGGGATAGGCTTCAGGATTCCTGCAATCCTGCTGTGGATAAGAAGATTAGAAAATGTATATATTGCTCCTAACTCAAATGCCATTTCACATTTTGTGGCTGTCCTCACTTATATAATCTGCTCTTGCTCTGCTCATTAAGGGTTTACTGTCTCACTGCCCCTAACCTTCACACTACATGCTTGTTTTTCTTTGTTTCCCCAGTAGAGCCAGTTGGGATCTGCACACTTAAGACCCCTGTTCTTCCCATGCCCCCATGATTTTATCATCACAATTGTCAGAACACAATAGAATCTATTTTCTGATTTTTGATATCTTTCAGACCGAGGTGGCAAAATTCTGTCTATAAATGTCTGTGCCTGAGACTGAACCAGAGACCAATACGGCTGGTAGAAAATAAAGCCATATGGAGATTTGTGAAGTAATTGAAGAAATTAAAGCACATTGTTTTGGAGCGGGAAAGGTTTTTAACATTTAAAGAAAAAACCCTAAAAAACCATAAACCCCTAAATTTATTAAAATTGGCCCATTCTGGGCAAAAAAAAGGAAAAAGATGAAAAGTCCCAAAGTCAGGCAATTTCTTCCAAATGTTATATTATAAAAAAGTATAAAATTGATAATATTCAGTATCGATTTTGATTATCTTGTTTTATCGACAAAACAAAACCAGATAGTAAACAATGAGTGTAGTAAGCTTCCATTAACATTAAATTCATATTATATCCAAACCCATTTAAGTGTACAGTTCTGTCTGATTGGGACAAACTAAACCATAGTAGGTCTTTAACCACTCATAATTACTAAAACTAAAATGGAAACATAGATAAAAAAAATAAAATAGAAATGTCTTTGGGAAATAAAACTAAATTAAAGCTAAAATATACAATGGAGAACTTAAACTAAACTAAATTTCCAAGTAAGGTAAAAAAATATAGAAATAAAACAAATATAAAAGGAAAACTATAAAAACCCTTGGTGCAGACCACTAGGCATATCAACTGTAACTTCACTTTTTGGGTCACTAGGTAAGAAAGAGGAAAAGTGTTTTCTTGGGGGAGAAGTATTACATTCCACTAGTGTTGGGAGGCAACCCACTATTTAAGATTTTTCAAATGAAGGAATTTCAATAAGGGAATGAAAGATCCAAGAGATACATAGTTCAGGATATAGGAATGAGGAAGGACAGAAAATGTCATTCACGAAACATCGTAGTCCACGGAAACTCCGTCTAATCTTGTCTATCAACCTGTCCATCAAAATGCCGGGCTGACCCGATCCCAATGTAATCCCACCTCTACATTAAATGCATCCATTACTCCCATGACCTCACTACTGTCACACTTCCGTATACATATCCTGTACCACTTTACATAATTTTCTGCCACCCCATTTCCCCTCATACAAACCAAACTCCTCTCTAGGCAACCTGATATGCTTTCTAAGTTCACAAAGACACCATCCAACTCCTTCTGTCCTTTTCTATACTTTTCCATCAACACCCTTAGATCAAACATCACATCAGTAGTGCTCTTTTTTGGCATGAAGCCTTCTGCTTCGCTTCTTCACCTTCTTTTCTAACTTCCTACCTTCCATAACTTTAAGTTGAATTTCATCATTTTATCCTCTGGGACCACTCTACCCTTATTCTTTAAAAAGACTAGTGCCTTTTTTCCCCTCCATGGTCCTCTAACTTTAAGATTTGGGTTAAAAAAATCTTGAGCACACTGTCCTCGTTTGTGACATTTCCAAATTTTTTCCTTGCCATCTTTTTCCTGCTACAAGTCTTTTCCAGATCGGTTTCTCTGTTTAGCCAATCAATTCAGGTCCTTTTTTCCCCCCCTAGTGTCCAAAATCTCAAACCATCAAATGCCTTTTTCTTTAAGTTTCCCACCACATCTTTTCCCCTTTTACACTGACTTTGTACTTATCTACTTTCTGCAACCTCCAATATTCCATTTTTCCCAACGCCCCCCTTGTATACTCTCCTGTACCCCCCTTTCCCACCACCAGGCCTTTTCCCCCTTCCTCTGTCCAGGTGTCACACCAAAACTTCTACCTGCCCAAAGTACTTCCCAGTTGAAGCATTGGTAATTTTTCACTGCCACCCAGGCCCCCCACCTCCCCCCTGAACTCAAATTGGTTTTCCCCTTTTCAACTTCCATATTTCATCCTTTCTGCCATCATTCCCCTTTTTGATATACAACATCATCCACAGACCACCATCCTATGCTGCCACTAACACTTTCCCCCGCCACCATTTCCTGAACCCCCAACTCCTTCAGACTCCCCCTCCCAAATTTATAAACCTTGTGCATCTTCCCCATTATGTCACCCTTTTGTTTACTCCTCTTCTTGTATGTTTCACCCTGTACTCCTTTCTAAAAATTTATTCACATCCATGTCCACCTTCTTCAACCCTACATCTGACCTTCTTCATTCCTTCCCTTTGACCCCTTACACTTTCATCCTCCATCCTCTCTTTCTCCTTGACACTCAACTACCCTCTTCTCTCCCTGGGACACTTCTACCTTCTTCTACCTCCAGAAACTTCCCTATCCATTACACCACTCACCTCAATTCTAGATTTATAATCACTCATTTCTGTCTGATAATCTCACCTACTATACACTTCCCTACAACACCCTGACTACGTTCCATAAAACATACACACACACACACATAAGCACAAAGCAGTTCTAATGGATCCAAAAGAAAAAAGGAAAGATTAATTAATATCTTTTCTGTCCTGTAAGAAAAAACCTCATGAATATTTGATATTTTAAGGAAAATTACAGTAGACCTGCCAACCTTCCTTCCCCTTATTTCTATTTCCTATACGTGCTGATCATAAGTTGGTAGCTGCTAAATAAATAGGTCAAAGAAATCGGTCCAAAAATTTGCACAGTCGAAAAGTTTTTTGAAAATTTAGTGAAAGTTAAAAGCAAATAATCCAAGAAGATAACAAGAAAAATAGTACAAAAAAAGAGTAAAAGCAAATGCTTAAAATTGTATCTTGAAAACTTTGAAACTCTTTTTTCTGACTTTAAATTTTGGTTATTTCTGTACTTAAAGTTCTTAATCTTTTACTACTTAAAGATTCTTAATTCTTATTACTTAAAGTTTTAGTTTGCAGCAATATTAGTGCTGGTTTCTACATATTTACTTAAAGTTTTCTACATATTTACTCACACATCAAAAGATATGTGCTGATTGGCATGTTTAAAATTATGTCCTGCCATAATTAAAGGCCTATCCCTTATACCTTACTCGAAGATTATGTTTATCAAACTGCAGAATTATTGTTTTAGTCAAAGCATAGAATTGTAGGAATATACCAAATCCATTTAGATTATGGAACTCCCTAGTTATGATTGTCATCAAGTAAATATTCGAATCTTATAGAACTAGGAAAATGGCCTACACATCCGGTCCATAATTGTTTATGCTAGGCAGAAATCAATTACTTTAACTTTACTTAATAAGAGCCTTTATTACTTTAACAAACTTAAACCAAACTTTTGAAACTTAAAACTTAAATTCTACCATACTAAGCACTAAACTTAAAAATTTTAAAATTAGGGCATGCAAAAGAAAAATTAGTCATTTCAATCATTGTTGCTTCCTGAGCAGGTACAGTTTGTTCAGAAGTCTGTCCAGTGTGCTGGTCTGGGTCTGCAAACAAACTCTTTGATTGCCCTTTTCATCTGGCATTGTTTTTTACCGGGAGTTTCAGGGTGTAGCATCTTGTAGTTACGCCACAATGTCCAATTTCTTTATGAACTTGTTGCATAATTACAGTAGCAATATGCAAATCCTTCTGAAAAATTGCAGGGTGTTTTGCCTCTTCTGGCATAGCTAATTTGAGTCTTCCTCCAACTCTCAATATTCCATCTTGCAGGACTCGGGCTAGTTTGTTGATTTTACCTTTCTTACAAGATGATTTTTGTGCAAGGCTTTAACCTCCTCTGGGTAAGCTTGTAGTTGACTGAGGCGAATAAGTTCGTCTTCTGCTTTTAAGACAAGTCATTTAGAGACAGTGGCTTTAGCCTCATTGTTGATTTATATTCCTTCATATGTTCTGAGATTAGTGTTTTTGTTTTTCTAGGCTGTGTCCAGATTGGCTGACTGTACTGTACTGTATATTGAATTGCCTTTCTCTTCTTTCAGATGCAGTAGCTCTTCTTTGAATCTAGGAACCAAGCTATTGCTTTCTTTAAACTGAACCATTTTGAGTAGCACTCTACAAGTCCTTTTACTGGTTCAGTTTTTTCTTCTACACTTGTAAGGTTTACTACACATCTTTTGATTTCTGGATCGTAGCTAGTAGACAGGTCCACTTCATCCGTCTCTTACGCCATTCATGCTCTGGTTGTAGCAGGAAGTTTGGGTTTTGTATCCAAGTCTTACTTTTGATGAAGCTTCATTGTCGATCCTCTTGATGCCTGGTCCTCAGGATTTTTTAAGATGTGACATACCTCCATTGCAAGGGTTGTGTGTGCTCTCATCACTGCGTTCTGTTGGTACTGTGGTGCTGTTAGTCCAAAAGATTGATTCTTGCAGGGGAATCTGTAGTTCTTGTTTTAACATTTTGTTCATTTTGACTGCCTCTACTGCTGCTGTAAAATTCTTTAACCTTGGTATAGTGACAGATTTTAGTGGTGCCACTCTTGATTTCCCATTAGAAATGAACAATGTCTCTATTTTCTTGTTAGTCAGAAGGAGGTAGGAAACAGTGCCATACCCATTTTCTGAAGCATCTCCAAAATGATGCATTTGTGCAGTCATTGATTGACCAAATCCAGGCAGTTTAAAGTACCTGTCTACATTGTAATCCACAAGTAGCTGCAAATCGCCTATCCATTTTTTCCATTGCCGACACACTTAACTTCCAATTCTTGATCCCAAGCATATTTCTTATAGTTCTCTTTGAATAAGTTTAGCAGGCAGATGACTGGGTAAAATCCAAGTGGGTCATATATTGAACTGACCACCGACAGAATACCATATCTTGTAGCAGGCTTATCTTGCAGCTTTACCTGAAACTATCCTTCTGTGTGCACCACTGAACATCCAAGGCTCTTTCTAACTGGTAACAAATCATGGCTTAAGTCCAAGTCTTTTGATCTATTGCCCAGTCTTTTTCGAGAAGGACAACAATACTGCTCTGCTGTTACTTATCCATTTGGTAAGATAAAATCCTCCCTTTAAGCACAGTGCTTGAAGATCTTTGGGCCAATTTTATGGCTTGTTCTTCTGTAGCAATTGAGTTTAAAACAGTTATCAACATAAAAATTATTTAACACATGTTAACTGCTTCCTCTGTAGCTGTGCTCTTAAGGCATTCTCTTTTCAAGGGTTAACTGTTCAGTGGGTACCTTTGATGGCATATCCTTTGTCTAAAATGTCTTTCATGAAAATTTGTAATCCTCATGGAATGTTGGATACTTTGTAAGTTTCATTTTAATTCCAATATACTGTTGTTCTGCAACACAATGATTGTTTGGCACTTTAATAGTTTCTTCTTAAAGGGTAAATTATGCAATAGTGTTCATCTACTAGCCTGGAGTATCTGAAGCTATGTTCATGAATTTAATGTCTTCCTGTGGCATTTCTTCCTTTTCCACAGCTGTGCTCTGGAAAGTCTATATTGTATTGCTGGAGTAGCATTTGCTCTTATCTCCATTATTATCCTAATGTTGACTGAAGATCAATGCAGCTCTTCCTTTGTCTGAGCCCTTTATAAATTCATTAACAATCCACCCTTAGAATGTTTTCACAGTATAAAGTCTTTCATCTTCACTGTGTGTGATTTGCCATGGTTTCATTGACTTTACGGGCATTTGTACTTATTAACAAAAACCCACTTCTGTATTTCTTTGGGTAGATGCACGTCTTTTAGACAAGACAATTTCTTGACATCCTTTTCTTTAGGGATGTTTCTCTTTTCACTGTTACAGAGTTCAGTGTGTACACATCTGGTGTATCAAAATGTATTTTCTTCTATCGTACAGACTTGTAACTCCTTAAGACTGTACACTTTACTAATTTCTGACTATTTACTGTGTCTCTTTCTACAGTTCTGATGTAGATGTGAGACTTTTCCTGAAAGATTTAACTGTTTTGCAGACTTTCAGTGCAAAATGTAGCTGAGCTGTCAGATTCTTTTATAGCATATGTTTCTATACATTTTCACCCCGTTTCAGACTTAACTTTAACTGGAGTCACAGCCAAGACACACTCTTTACTGGCGAAGAAATTTGGGCAGAAGAAATGTTCTTTCTTCGACATTCGTTTTCCTCTTGGATGTGGCTTATCGCCTGATCCAAAGTGATGTTGGGCTGTTATCCAGAAAATTTACTGACGGGAAGAGGGTTCTTTCTCCGTGATTAAACTTGACTTTGATTTCCAGGGTGTAGGGCTTGAGGAGGTTTGGGGACTTTATAGGAAGGTTATCATTATTTTCAAATTGTTGTCCGTTTTGTAAGTTGGGCATAATATTTGTACATTTGCCAAGAAAGTTCACATAATCACTCTGTCCTTCTCCATCGTTTGTCTTTATTTGCGGTCCCCTTTTGTCTTTTCTCATATATGCTTTCCTTGATCTGGTTTCCATAAAGACTTGTGAGCTTCTTTCTGGCCTTTTGATAACCTTCTAACACAAAAAAGTGTTTCAGTTTTAACAATCTCGGAGGTGAATTTTTGTGAACTGTGCCAATAGGTCCAATTTATCTTGTGGATTCTTATCCCCTTTTATTAATAGCTCCGGTCAAATAATCTTATAAAGTCCTTATAAGTCATTGATCGCCATCAAATCTGGCACTTTTAATAAAGTACATTAGGCTCTTTATGTCCTGCTTTGTTGTTCTTTCATTGATCAAAACATTGTCCATAATGCTCTTGTTGAAAAGGTGCTGGCGCTTATTTTGCTGCTGAAAAAACAATTGTTGAGATTGTTTTATTTTTGTTGTTACATGGAAAGTCGAATACTTGCTTCTTGTGGTTTTGCACTTCTCACATCTTGTTTCTAAGGGACATCATTAGAATTGGGTTTATCTGAAATTGGATAGCGTTTTTTCAGACGCTCAATTTTTGCTTCTGATTCTGCAATTTCTGCCTGTAAAGCCAATTTTCTTTTTTAGCCTTTCAGTTGTATTTCTTCCTTTATCTAGAGCCTGTAGTTTTTTTGATTCTTTTGCTTTAGCCAACGGCACGGGTGCGGCTCTTGGAGATCTGATGGCACAATAGAGAAGGGCTGAGCTTGATTATGTTTACTTTGAAGGAAATCTGAGAGATATTCCATTCTCGGTCAAAGAATGATGTCTTGATGATTGATTTTATATATTCAGTTAATTCTTTTTGTAAATCCTTTATGTCTTCATCAGATGATATAATGTTTGTATTTGTAATCCATTTCGATTGAAGTTTAGTTGTCGCTGAATTGAACGGCTTTCGTCATCATGGAGATGGTCCTTTGTGATGTCATATTTTAACGCAACTTTCATTCCAAACCCCCGACGCTTGCCTGGTTTTGATTCAAATGCCATGACGATCCCAAGCCCAACCTTTGTAATTTATACAGTATCGCCCAAGAACACTAGCAATTCTGAAAAATGTCCAACTCTGATCAAAGATACGGTTTCCTGTTAGGTCTTTTTTAAGTTTGCCGGATTCTTCATCACAGTCATCTAGGGCAACATGCAGGTTTTTTTTCTTTTTTTAATCCAAGGCAATTTTCGTTTTTACCCTTTTATTGTTTAAATCTTAGGCAGGTTTTAAACTTTAGTGGGGAAATAAGCTTTGGGCAAACCCCGGGTAAAATCGTATCTAAAAAATCCCCCAGTCCCAAAAATTGTTTTGAAAATATTTAGTGAAAGTTTAAAAGCAAATAATCCACACAAGAACAAAAGAAAAAATAGTTACACACGTAGAATAAAAGGCAAAAAGAGAAAATTTGTATTTTATCTTAAACTTAGTTTTCCTTGAGAAACTTTGGTTAATTCTGTATTAAAAGTTCTTTCTTTCCCCGCCTTTTATCCTGAATGACCTTGACAATGGCCTTGCAGTGTAAGCTTGAGCTTTGTTTCTGACTATCTGCTCTAAAAAAGGGGATACAAAAGGACAGAGCTGTGTATTGGTAAGATTTCATTTTGCAATTATGTATGGAGACATTGGGTCGTAGGGTATGGGACACGAGTGTTCGCTGTTAATGAGTTTAGGTACAGCTGCGTGCATGGCGCTGGTTTTCGCTGGCCACAGCTTGGGGAAGGCGCAGTGGATTTCGCCCGAGAACTTCAAAAATCAACCAGGTTGCTACAATATATATATATTTGAACACCAGGCTGCACACATTTCCCTTTAAACACCCAACACAACAGACAGAGGCACAAGTCCCAGCACAACATAACCCTTTATTCAGCTTGGGAAACATTTTCCTTCATTTCCAACATGCAGCAATGTACAATAAGCACTAAATTAAAACACAGGACTTTGTCCTTTTCCTCTCTCTTCCACCTTCACTTCCCTTAACTTCATCCTCTTCCTCCCACTCTGGCCCCCAGTGAGCAAGCGGATTTTGGGGTGTGATGGGTCCTGCAGAGGAAGGCTCTGGCGTCACAAGGGGACTGCTCTGTCGCCCAGGAAGATACTGACCCATGTAAGCTTGATCCCCCGTCCTTTTTATCCTAGAGCCCTTTCGGAAAAGGTTGTCCATCACAATATATATTTTTGAAGTCTGCTTATGATGGCTGGCATGGAAACGAATTTTAAACTAGAATATCTATATATTTTAGACTGGTTCAGTTTTAAAATTTTACATACCAAAAAAAAAGTAAAACTTTTTTGAAAAGTGTTTCTCTTCAGTATATTGTTACTGGGTTAAAACCACATTCAGGGGAAGGGTCAACACAATACATTAAAATTTAAATTCCTGAAGGGGTAAAAATGCAAATCATTGTCCTTCTTTTAGTTACTTTATTAGTCCATCTATCAAGCTTAATATAATAATATAAAATGTATCCCTCCTCTAAAAGTAAGACAAAAAAAGAAAAATTTCATTATGTTTAGTAAGATAATAAAAGGAGTAATTTCCCCCTTGGTGAAAAAGCTGCTTGCTTAAAGTTATATTTGACTCCCAGCGCTTGCATTCAATGGTATAAAATGATGTTTATGCTGCCAGTTTAGATTTGGGGATAGAGAAGAAAATTTTTGTAATATATTCATTTTAAGATTTTATTTTTCCCTTTTTGAAAATATTTAAAACAAACTTGTTTAAGTAAATAAATAAAAGAAAACTCAGTCACCATCATTATCATGACGCATGCATAAGAAATTTTACTTAACACACAAAAATCCTCTTGATTTTAAATTAGCAATTATCTGATATTTAATCTTATTTATTCTAAGCCCCAAAGCCCACACATCTCATTTTCACTCTGTCAGTTTTTAATTTTGACTATCAGGATCTCCATCTGCTCACTATTTTCTACAAGCCACCACATTGTCCAAATGGCGTTGTGAATACTTGTCAACGTGACTTTATGTTTAATGCAGAACTGTGACAAATGCAGATAAGTTTTCTTTCTAATTCTATAAAAGAAAGTATTCACAGATAGTTAGAACTTTAGCCTTCATCATCATTTTCATTCCTGGCTAAGGGTTTGCTTTAAATATATATTGCTGTTTTTAGGTATCTTCACATGAAATAACAAAAGTAGTTATAGCCAATTTCATGTTTTCTGTTTATTTCTGTTGCATGCAGCAACTTGACTGCCAGCAGAGAAATGGTACACTTAATCTTCAAGAAAATCTCAGGAAAGTTAAATGTACAAATCTAAAAAAACTTCATTAAAGGTGCACTGGCAAATTTTCAGAAACAGGAAAACATTTCTATGACCTTCACTACTGAGTAATTTACTGTTTCAAATTTACTCATTTTATTTTTTGAATCATGAAAATTGTTGTATTGTTTACTGTAGCTATGGTTACTTTTATACATAATGCATCATAGTACTGGCACAGCCTCTTTCTATTCTACTACTGGATTTTAACTTTTTCTAGATTAGTTTTTGACTTGATTTTTCATTCCATTTTGACTTAGTCAAAAAAGAGTAGAAGCAAAAATACATCAATCAAAAGTTACTAACACAACTATATCCTGGTTGAACTTTTCAGCTTTCCTTTTAGGAAAATTATTTTATCACTTTAGGCACAATACTGTCAACCTCTTTATTTTTCCTCTTGTGCATATTCAATAGCTGCCCTGATTGCAAAACAGTACAAGCAATTAAAACAGCACCAGAGTCACACACATGAATGAAAACTCACCGTCACATCAGCAACATACATAAACCTGGGCAACAACAGCTAAGTTCTCCTGCTGCTTCAAATCATACCAGACAAGTTAAATGATTTTCATAACCTTAAAATAAATGTAAAAATAAAACAAAATGTTACTCCTGGAAATTAATAAAAGAGGAGAGGAGATCCCTATACATGATTGTGTGTGCACTATGCATTCAGTAAATAAACATGTACTGATTACCTAACAACTACTTTATCTGCAGATAAGAATTCAATATTTCACTGATGCTATAATTTAACAGCAAAGCACCCCACTGATGTGGTATCCATATTGGTCAAGACAGATATAGCTAACAATTCTAGCTGAGAAAAATCAGTAGAGGTTTTAATTTCACCAAATTTCTTTAAAATGTTATGTTTAAGCTCTATAAAGTGAAATTACCTGTACACCTTCTGAAACTAGCCTGTCTGGTTTGGTATTAACTACTGCTATTAAAAATGTATTTTATGTAATCTACTACTAGCACTGTTATTTTTAATATGTATCAACACAAAAATGTGTTATGCTTCTCTTTAGTAAATAATCAAAATGAAAATGCCCCAGGTTTTCAATATAAGTACAGGCACACTGTATTGTATTCATCAGTGCACAAATAAGGCAGAAATGGAAGCACAAATAAGAATAGCAAAAGAATGCTAAACAGCCGCAAGTAACAAAATGGTCTCTCCTTCTACAACTGCAGAAATGTCAACAGCTTCCAGTCTAACAACAATCCTGTTGGTCCAAATGTCATACACCCAAACACTCTCAACAACCTGAAGGAGTACACAGCTATTAGAACTGGAAAAGAGTTTCACCAGCAATGATCCTAAAATGTGAAATAGTTCAATGTTTCTACTACTGTGAAGTAATTGAAAATGACAATAACCATAGATTGTGCCTGGACTTTGCTCAAGTTTTTCTTAAATTTTTCCTTTTGTATTCCACAGGTAAACCTTAACATTTACTACTAGAATAATGACAGGACAAGGTCTCAATGCCTTAACCAACAAAACACAGGGCAGGATAAAGAGATGGTTTAGAAAAAAGTACTCAAAACAGTGTTCTGTGAAGATAAAAGGGTTTTTGTGGTACTGTAATTGAAAGTGCAATGAACATCTTTTTGGGTGCTAATATGACATTTAAACCCCCAAAATTTTTACAAAAGGTCTTGATATTCTTTTTTGACATGGGTATATGAAATAAAAAAATGAGTCGATTCAAGAACAAACACATATTGCAGTTTGAGTTTAAGAGAGCTGCTATGGTCAGCAAACACATTAAAAGAGACATCCATGCCCTAAAGTTTATGCCACTATTCCTCTAAGCCAGTTTAAGTCTGAGTTCCTTGTTGCCTCCACTATAATTCATTTTTCACTGGGAATAATTTGTATAAAAGATAGGGATGTACTGTACAAAAGAAGAGTTCCAACCAAATCATTAGAGGCTTCCCGCCCCATTTAATAAGCGATTTCTATTTAATATGTAGTAATGTTCAGTGAAGCAAATAAAAATCTAAAGTTAGTGGTCCAGACAGTTTGCTGGATTCTGTTATAACTTATTTTTATGTAGGAATATTTTTGATAAAATTGAACAAGTTATTTTGATATTTTGATTTCATCAAAACCACAGTTTCATTGAAGTTTTGTGGATGGGGCCACAATAAAGAGAATTTTGTAATGGCAATGGCCATGTTGTTGTTGGACATAGTGCTCCATTGCAATGACTTGACAATAGGAAGTTAAATCATGAATGACACCATCACTCCACTGTAAAGTGGTGCACACAGCATCCATGCTTTTTTATACAAAGTAAAATTTCTCCAGTGCAGAAGTCATTTATGCCACGTGGCTAGGATCTGTGCTGGTAGCTGGAAGGTTGCCAGTTTAAATGCCATTAATGCCATAAGAGATCCTAATCCTATGTTTTGGCTTTTTTAATGATTTATTTATTTTGACTTAACATGACCAACACCTGTCTTTTGACTTTTCCTTTTGTTTAAGCCCCATTTTGTGCTGTCATCTCCTGTCCAAGTCCTTGTTTGTTTAGAGCTAACCAAACATCACCCTTGTTATATGGGTTAATGTTTTGAATTACCTCATGGAGCAGCACGATCAAAACAAACATTTAAAGGCCCTCTAAGAGTGAAAACAAGAGACCCTGTG
>NW_024386372.1:0-32552 GCF_016835505.1 Polypterus senegalus | reverse complement strand
CAGATTTAAGATCGACTCCATTTGCAGCCTGCTTTACTCAAGTCTATTTATTTTTAAGTCTGACCTCAGTTGAATGTTTTCTTCTTGGCCTCATGGCTTATGACAGGTTCTTCGCAGTCAGCAAACCCTTACACTACCCCACCATAATGACCAACAGTCACATTCTGAAACTGATTATCTGTTGTTGGCTGGGTGGATTCCTGTGTCCAGCAACAGCAGTGGGCCTCGCCCTTAGGTTTCCATTTTGTGGTCCTAATAAAATCACTCAGTGCTTCTGTGACTATTCTTCTGTGTTAATATTGGCCTGTGGGGACATCATGGTTACTAGCTATGTGGCATTAGCCATTGGCCTATGTATTTTATTTATTCCATTGATTTATATCATCTTTTCCTATGCAAAGATCATTATGTCAGTACTGAAAATTAGCTCAGCGGGACGTATGAAGGCTTTTTCCACATGTGGCACACATCTACTGGTTATTTCTTTATACTTCTTTGTTATTGCAGGTGTATACATTTCTTACCGAATTCCTGGTACCTCTATTGATGTGCGGATCATGGCATCTGTGCTGCAGAATGTGTTGCCCCCTCTAATGAACCCAATAATTTACTGTCTGAGGACAAAAGAAATCAGAGAAAGTTTTTTGAGGAAGCTTTGGAAAATTAGAATCATACCAACACATTCCATTACTTTACAATAACTGTCAAAATACTACAAAAAAGTGTAGGCCTCAAGCACTGTAGTATGTGGCAATCGGAATTTGTGTTTGGTTAAAGATGTTTTTTCAAAATAAGAAATAAAACAAATATAAACAAGCTGTGTACTGTGTATATGTGTTCGCTTGCATATAATCACCAGAAGGCAAGCTAAACTGTATCTAAAATACTTTACTAAAAACGATGTGATAGAAAGCAATCTTACTAATGTAAGAGAACTACAGACTTGGATGAACAAACAACGAAACACCAAACAACTGCAATGTATTCAGTGTATTGTTATCAAGTGCTACACTATGTGGCATTGAGATAAACAAAAGTAAACTGCATGCAAGACATGATACCTCTTAAACTAGAAGTCATTTGAAGAGCAGGATGTCTCCACTTTACGGGTAAATAAATATCTTCATAAAACCTCTAAACTCCTAAGGTGGTAACTGATTTAATTAGACAGATAGATAGATATTAAGAAAATTGCTCAAGCCATTATATTACTGCAGCTAGAGATATATTTGCATTTCCTCTGACATGTCCAGATGTCTCCTTTATACTTGATAATGTTAATTCCTGTATTGACATTAAAAGTTATTAGAACAATCTAGACGAGAACAGGCCATTCAGCCCAACAAAGCTCGCCAGTCCTATCCACTTGTTTACTCCAAGAAAACATCAAGTCGAGTTTTGAAAGTCCCTAACGCCTTACTGTCTACCACACTACTTGGTAGCTTATTCCAAGTGTCTATCATTCTTTGTGTAAAGAAAAACTTCCTAATGTTTGTGCGAAATTTACCCTTAACAAGTTTCCAACTGTGTCCCCGTGTTCTTGATGAACTCATTTTAAAATACAATTCTCGATCCACTGTACTAATTCCCTTCATAATTTTAAACACTTCAATCATGTCACCTCTTAATCTTCATTTGCTTAAACTGTAAAGGCTCAGCTCTTTTAATCTTTCCTCATAATTCAACCCCTGTAGACCTGGAATCAGCCTAGTCGCTCTTCTCTGGACCTTTTCTAGCACTGCTATGTCCTTTTTGTAGCCTGGAGACCAAAACTGCACACAGTACTCAAGATGAGGCCTCACCAGTGCATTATAAAGGTTGAGCATAACCTCCTTGGACTTGTACTCCACAGATCGTGCTATATAACCTAACATTCTGTTAGCCTTCTTAATGGCTTCTGAACACTGTTTGGAAGTTGATAGCTTGGAGTCCACTATGACTCCTAAATCCTTCTCATAAGGTGTACTCTCAATTTTCCGACCACCCATTGTGTATTCAAACCTAATATTTTTACTTCCTATGTGTAATACTTTACATTTACTGACATTAAATTTCATCTGCCACAAATCTGCCCAAGCCTGTATGCTATCCAAGTCCTTCTGTAATGATATAACGGATTCCAAATTATCTGCTAATCCACCTATCTTGGTTTCATCTGCAAACTTAACCAGCTTGTTACTTATATTTTTATCTAAATCATTTATATATATTGAAAATAGCAACGGCCCTAGCACTGACCCCTGTGGAACACCACACTTATCATCGGCCAGTTCTGATGAGGTTCCTCGCACCATCACCCTCTGCTTCCTGTGTTTGAGCCAATTCTGCACCCATCTAAAAACATCACCCTGAACTCCCACTTCTTTTAATTTGATGCCCAACCTCTCATGTGGCACCTTATCAAATGCTTTCTGAAAGTCCAGATAAATAATATCATAAGCTCCACTTTGATCGTATGCTTTTGTTGCAACCTCATAGAATTCCAACATGTTAGTAAAACACGACCTCCCTCTTCTGAACCCATGCTGACTGTTCAGAATAACTCCTGTCCTTGTCATGTGTTGCTCAATCTTATCCTTAATAATTCCTTCCATTAATTTTCCTGTGATGCTTGTTAAGCTTACTGGCCTATAGTTGCTTGGATCTGCCCTGTCACCCTTTTTATATAATGGGATGATATTTGCAATTTTCCAGATCCTTCGGAATCTCCAGTGCTAAGTGACTTCCTAAAAATGTGTCAAGGGTTTATATATGTACTCACTAGCCTCCTTAAGAACACGAGGATAAATATTATCTGGGCCTGGTGATTTGTTTGATTTCATCTTATTTAATCTGAGCAGCACTTCTCCCTCTACAATTTCCAAATCCCTCAGTACCTCCTTAGTAGTCCCTGTTACTGCTCTGAGGTTATCCACTTGCTCACTTGTAAACACCTCAGAAAAATGTAAGTTTAGGGCATCTGCTATTTCATTGTCTGTATCTTTTAATTCCCCTTTACTATTCCTGATGAACTTGACCTCCTCCTTAACTGTTCTTTTACTACTAAAATACTGAAAGAATCTCTTGGGTCTTCTTCGCCTTATCTGCTCTACTCCTCTCCAACTGTCTTTTAGCCTCTCTGATATCCTTCTTAATGGTTGCCCTCATGCTCTCATACGCTACTGATTCTCTTTGCAGTCATTAGTCTTATATGCCTTATACAGCAGTTTTTTCCTTTGCAACTTCTTTTTTAAATCTTTATTAATCCATTGTGGAGTTTTTTTTAGTTTCCTATTAATTCCAAATTTAGGTATGTATCTGTCCTGAATACATGTAAAACATTTTTAAACCTGTTCCACTGCTCCTCGACTGTCTCCACATTTAAAAGCTTATCCCAGTCTATCCTACTTAGACTTTGTTGCATCTGCTCAAAATTAGCCCTACCAAAGTTCAACTTAACAATTTTAGTCTTTGCATCTGCACTCTTACAAAATACTGAGAATTGTATTACATTATGGTCACTTGAGCCTAGTGGTTCAATCACCTCTACACCCTCAATTCTATCCTGATTATTACAGAATACTAAATCCAGACAGGCTTCACCCCGTGTTGGTGCTTTAACATGCTGTGTTAAAAACAGTGCTGATTAC
Organism: Polypterus senegalus; assembly: GCF_016835505.1. Lineage (NCBI taxonomy): Eukaryota > Metazoa > Chordata > Cladistia > Polypteriformes > Polypteridae > Polypterus > Polypterus senegalus. The sequence continues at coordinate 28,923 of NW_024386372.1, read as the reverse complement.
TTCTAAAACTCCTGCTCTTGTGCTCCTCCATCTGCAAGGTTATCCCAGTTAATATTTGGATAATTAAAGTCCCCCATGACTATAATATCCCCTGTAAACTTGCCTTTTGATATTACTAAAAGATGTGTGTTGAAATTACTGTCTGAATTGGGTGGTCTATAACACACTCCTAAAATAAGACCTCTTTCCCTAATATTTTCCAGGTGAAGCCACATGTCCTCACTAAGATGGGGCTCATCATCCAACTGAAGATGACTTACATTTAAACCCTGTTTGGCATAAACAGCAACCCCACCTCCTTTTCTGTTCTGTCTATCCTTCCTAAAAAATGTGTATTGCTCTATGTTACACTCATCCCCATCTTTGTTATTTAGCCAGGTTTCCATAGATAGATAGATAGATAGATAGATAGATAGATGAAAGGCACTATATGAACCAGCAAACTTGATCTTTATACAAACAGTCCCTACAAATAAATATAGAAGGAACATTTGGCTTTTCAATATCAATATCAATATCATATCAGATATAATAGACTACTAAAAAAAACCCTGGCCTCAGAAGCTGGTATTGACCCCTTTAGCAGAAATGATTTCTTAAAGATGTTTTGTATAACTTCCCACTGGTCCATGAAATTGACTCAATGAAGGTTTTGACCATTCCCCCATGCAAAATTCCTGCAGTTTAAGATGTTTGTGAGTTTTCTTGCTTGTGGTGTCTGTTTCAAATCCCCTCAGCACACTTTGACTGAATTCAAATCATAGTTTTTGGAGGCTTCTTTTAGCATCAGATGGTCAGCTCTTGGGCTGAGTTTGCTGAATTGGCCCATCCTGCACAAATTACGAGTTGTTTGAAATCTACACCATTTGTATATGAGTTCAGAGGAGGCTGGCGGAGAGGTGAGAACGGTTTTAAGAAGCGATTTAAGGTGGGACGGATCTACGAGTTTTTTCGTAGGCTCTGGTAATTCTAGTTTTAAAATTGGATAATTGATCATTCCTCACCACTTTTGGCAGATTCATAGGCATTCACAGACTTCTCTCTGAGGGCCTATAAAAGAGCTCTTGATTTTGTCATGATTACACTACACACATCAATGGCAGCGACAACACCAGACCCTTGATATGTACAGTTTAAATAAGGAAGGGTCCAGCTGCAAACTACCCAAGAAGGTTCTAATCATTGGCACCTCATCTGAAACACTTGATTTTAATTTGATGGATTTGAAGTGGTGATAAATGTGGTGGTAGACTTACTTTTTCCATGTGACAAATCTGCATTTTTGTTAATTTACAATAGAACATTAGAGCAATAGAGCAACCAATACAATAACAGGCTATTCAGCCCAACCTACCTTTCCAGTTCTTTCCACTTAATTCTTCCAAATTAACATCAAGTCTAGTTTTGAAAGACCCTAAAGTCCTGTCTACCACACTACTTGATCACTTATGCCATGTGTCTGTGGTTCTCTGTGTGAAGAAATTTACCCTTAACAACTTTCCAACTGTGTCCCCATGTTCTTGATCAACTCATTTTAAAATCACAGTCTCAATCTGTTGTACTAATTGCCTTTATAATTTTAAACACTTCAATAATGTCTCCTCTTCATCTCCAATTGCTTAAACTGTAAAGGCTCAGCTCCTTTTATCTTTCTTCATAATTCATCCCCTGTAGCCCTGGAATCAGCCTAGTCGCTCTTCTCTGGATTTTTCCAGCACTCTTTTGTATCTTGGAGACCAAACCTGCACACAGTACTCCAGATGAGTTCTAACCAGTTCTTATTAAGCTTGAGCATAACCTCCTGTAACTTGTACTCCACAAATCAGGGCTCTATATAACCTGACATTCTCTTAGCCTTCTTAATGGCTTCTGAACACTGCCTAGTAGTTGATAGTGTTGAATCCACTGCAATTCCTAAATCCTTCTCATAAAGCGTAGTTTTGATTTTCAAACATCTCATTGTGTTTTCAGATCTCAAATTTTATTTCCAATGTGTAATACTTTACGTTTACCTACATTAAATTTAATCTGCCACAAATCTGCCCAAGCCTACTGTCCAAGCCCCTCTGTAATGATTCAGCGGATTTGAGATTATCTACCAATCCACCTATCTTGGAATCATCTGCAAACCTAACCAGTTTGATACTTATATTCCTATCCAAATCAATTATACATATTAAGAATAGCAGCAGCCCTATTACTGACCTTTGAGGAACACCACACTTAACATCATCCAATTCAGATAAGGTTTCCTTGCATCATAACCCTTTGCTTCCTGTGTTTTAGATAATTCTGCACTCATCTGCACAAAACACCCTGAACTTCCACTTCTTTTAATTTGATCCCCAACCTCTCATGTAGCACCTTTTCAAACGCTTTTTGGCAGTCAAGATAAATAATATCATATGCTCCAATTTGATTATATCAGTTAGTAAAACATGATCTCCCTCTTCTGAATCAATGCTGAGTATTCAGCAAAGCTCCTGTACTTGCTATGCGTTCCTCAATCTTTTCCTTAATAATTCCTTCCATAAATTTACCTGTGATGCATGTTAAGCTTGCTGTCCTATAGTTTCTTGGATCTGCCCAATCACCCTTTTTAAAGAATATTTGCCATTTTCCAGTGTTTCTGAATTTCCCCAGTGCACAGTGACTTCCTAAAATTTGTGTCAACAGTTTATATGTGTATTTGCTAGGCTCCTTCAGAACTCAAGGTTAAATATTTTTGTTTGATTTCAGCTTATTTAATCTAAGCTGTACTTCTCCCTCTACAATTTCCAAATCGCCCAGTACCTCCTTTACTACTTTAAATACTAAAAGAATCTCTTTGGGTCATCTTTCGCCTTATCTGCCATATTCCTCTCTATACAGTATGTCTTTTAGTCTCCCTAATATCCTTCTTAATGGTTGCCGTCATGTTCTCATGCGCCCTACGATTCACTTTGCAGTCATAAATATTATACGCCTTATTCGTCTGTTTTTTCCTTTGCAGCTTCTTTTTTATCTCTTTATTAACCCAATATGGAGTTTTTTTTCTAATTTCCTACTAATATGAAATGTTGGGGTGTACCTGTCTTGTGTTATATGTAAAATGTTTTAAACCTGTTCCATTGCTCCTGAACTGTCTCTATGCTTAAAAGCTTTTCTCTTAGACTTTGCCGCATCTGCTCAAACTGTAACCTGCCAATGTTGAACTTAACAGCTTTGGTCTTTTGCATCCTTGCTCTTCCAAAACACTGAGAGTTGTAATATATTATGGTCACTTGACCTCAATTCTATCCTGATTATTACAAAATACTAAATCTAGACAGGCTTCGCAATGCATTGGTGCTTTAGTATACTATGCTAAAAAAAAACCAGTCCCTGATTATGTCTAAAATTAATCTTATGCTCCGCTACTTGCAAGGTTGGCCCAGTTAATATTACAGTAGTTAAAGTTCCCCATGACTATAATACCTCCCTGTAAACTTGACTTTTTAATATTTTTAAAACGATTGTGCATTAAAATTACTGTCTACATTAGGTTGTTTAGAATACACTCCTACAATAGCCTCTTTCCCTTATCTTTCCTAATGAATCCAGACATCCTCACTAAGATGGGGCTCATTGTCCAATTGAAGAAGACTTGCTTTTAAATTCTGTTTGACATAAACGGCACCCCCTTCCCTTTTTCTATTCTTCCTGTCCTTCCTACAAATGTGTACCCATCTATGCTACACTCATCCCTGTCTTGGTTAAATTCTAAGATGTATACTTGATATCATTTTCATGATGAAATTAATTAAAGCATGTATTAAACATGGGGGCTCGGTGACACAGTGGTAGTGATGAGCTGGTGCCATGTCCAGAGATTGTTCCTGCAAGATGCTTCCTGGGGCATGCAAGACCCTTGATGAAATAATTTAATGCAGCAGTACTGTCTCTTTCCAACGTACCAACCCCCAACTCTTGTCCTTCCTTTTCTTTCTCCATGTTACTAATCGCCACGCAATCATCTCTTTATTAAATGTCAGACCATCTGTAAGCTTGGAACGCCAATTCTATAAAACTTTTAAGGAACATTGAAATGTCTCCGTAGTATATGTTTAATTATTCCATCCATCTTTCCATCCAGGGTTGCACCAATCCTTGGAAAGGGCACCAGCTCATTGCTACCACTATGCCACCATGCCCACAAGTTTAATTATTAACAGTATACATTATTTAAATAAAGTTAAAAATGTATCTGTATAATGTAATATACTGTACATACTTTAATGCATTTCATCTTAAACATGGTATCAAGGGCTCCAAGATTATAGCTCTCGGAAATCTAAATTGACTCCTATAAAATGATAAAATAACAATAATAATAATAATAATATGCCAAAAACAATGAAAAATATACAATATGAAAGCATAAGTACAATATACATGTACATACAGTGCAAATGGTTCATAAAGTGGTTCAGGTTGTGCAATATTACAGCTGTATTGCAAGTTTACAGTGAGGTATTTGTAATTATAAGTACAAACAGTTCTACAAGGAGCACTTGATGGACTGCTTGAGTGCGTTTATAGCTCTTGGGGTAAAGCTGTTTCTGAAGCTCAAGGTTCGTGCTGGAAAGGCTCTGAAGCTTTTGCCAGATTGGAGAAGTTCAAATAGACTGTGCTCATGGCTGAAGCATTATGTGCTATAAATGTTCTCCAGGGTAGAAGCTGTATCCCAATAATCCTCTGAGGTCTCATCACAACCTGCCATAGGGCTTTCAGATCAGCTGCTGTAATGCTGTGATTCCACACTCAGATACAGTGGGTTAAAATACTCAGAGGCGTGAACTGAGAGTAACAACTCTAAAGCAGTTGTGATATTTGGAATAGTTTGGCCATTCCTTGCACCATTATATTGTTACAAGATGATTACAATCAGATGCCTTAAATTTATAAAAAATATGCGGTTAATTTCAGTGTATTTGATATTGCCACATCAGGGATGTGAATCTAAAAAAGAATGGGAAACCACACAGGAACAGTAGCTTTGACGCTGGGTGCCGCCAGTTTACAAAACCGAGTGGAAACTTGCATACACAATTGGGGGTATTGGTGTGAGAATGTGCATAGTTTTATACCAAGTTTCACTTTTATACATCTTGATGTGAGTGTGGAAATGGAATTTGGGAATTGTTCTCTGTGAGAGAAATTTTCCATTAGAATTTTGATGTCAGTCTGTAAGAGTTTTGATCTTTTTGTTTAATTCTGAATTTTGTCTTTGGATTCTGGTATTAAGCCATCTGCTTCCTTTATGATATTAACAATAATGGTAATTTCTTCCTCAGTTTTTCAGATTTGCATCAAGAAGTTTTCAGAAAAGAAGTAAAGTAAGCACAAATCATTTTTGGAACGAACCAAGCAAATTTAGTCATTAAAGAATTTATTCTTGTAGGTTTCCCAGTATTCCAAGAACAGGAAAGCAAAAAAAAAAAAAACACTTCTTACATTCTTCATTATTGCTTATGTTTTAATTTTCCTAGTAAGTCTTATGCTGATCTGCATTTTCGTTGTGGACTGGAATCGTTACACACTGATGTATCTCTTTGTGTATAGTTTTGCCATTTTGGATATTGTCCTCTCCACCAACACAATGCCTAGGATGTTAGCGCTCTTCACTGCGGATTCAATATCAACTTAATTTGTGGCCTGCTTTACACAGACCTACTTTTTTGGGGTCTTGCTTAAGTTGAATGTTCCTTCTTGGCGTGACGGCTTATGACAGGCTCATTTCAATCTGAAAACCTTTACACTACACCAATATAATTACTAATGTCACATTCTGAAATGAATTATATATACCTGGCTGGGTGTATTCCTGAATCCGGCAATTGCAGTAGCTCTTGCCCTTAGGTTTACATTTTGTGGTCCTAATAAGGCTAATCAGTACTTCTGTGACTTTTCTTCTGTGCTAATATTGGCCTGTGAGGACATCCGGATTACTAGTTATTTGGCATTATCCATCGGCCTATCAATTTTATTTATTCCATTGATTTATATAGTCTTTTCCTACACAAAGATTATTATGTCAGTAATGCAAATTAGCTCTGCTGGATGCATGAAGGGGTTTTCTACATGTGGCACACACCTACTAGTTATTACCTTGTACTTCTTTCTTTGTACTGGCATACACATTTCTTACCGAATTCCTGACACCCCTGTTGATGTGTGGATCATGGCAGCGGTGTTGCAAAATGTGTTTCCACCTCAGGTGAACCCAATAATTTACTGTCTTAGGGCAAAGGAAATCAAAGAAGGTTTTGTGAGGACCCTTATAAAAATTAGAATCATACCAACACATACATAACACATTGAAGAACTTTCCACAAACTGACAAATTAAACATTACAAAATAGACCAGCAACATTCAAAAGAAAGAAATGTAACATTGTTGTTATGTACATATCATGATATATAATAGTCTACATTTTTAACTCTAGTTAAGTACACTCAGACTGAAAACTATTAGATGCTATGTAAGCAACATAGTTCTTTAGACTGTTTGCTTTTACTATATACTGTACTAAATCTGTGTCCACTACTTTTAAATTTAGGAAATTATTTACTTTTATAAAACAAGACCTTAGCATAAGCTTCTTTTGGTCTTCATGACACTTATAAAACATTTCTGTGCAGTGTGGCATATTGACATGATGGTAAAAATATGTTAATAAGAAGGATTCACAGGTCTTATACTAAATATGTAATATAGAGAGAAACATGTCTCAGTTAAGCCACCTCAAACCACTCCAAAGTGATATTTTGTTAGTAGGTCACATTGCAGAGATGAATAAACAAATTACCAATGCTTTACAAGTGCAGTGAAAACCCAAACAAGTATATGTTTACATATGTAATAGTACATGAGTAATAGATTTTTTCAAAACCTAAAAGTGTTAACAAAATTATAATAACATTTATTTGGAAATCAAATTGGCCAAGCATTCAAAAGGCGAATCCAGAAAGATCTAAAACAGAAGGTGGCATGGCACCACCTAACTTTCAGTTTTACTGCTGGGAAGCATAAATACACACAATAAACTCTTTGAAATCAAAATTCATAAATTCACACTGGCCTGACTTGCAATGGAAAATCAGTCTTGTCCTGAATCATCCTTGTATGCCCTGCTTTGTGCTTCACTCAATACTATCATCTGTACATCAGTAATCCAGTCATCCATTAGTGTACCAGTAATCCACTTGTCCATCAAGTACTTAAAATATGGAACAAATAAAGGGCACATTTGATTCTAGATGAGTGTTGATCTGTTGCTCCTTTACACAATAATCATCTATTTCAACCTTCTCAAACTTACTTAGTATTTAACTCTTGGAAACCACTAGGAATTAAGATACTTAGAGATCTTTATATAGGCAACATCTTTTGCATCTTATGAAAAACTTTGCTCCAAATTTACCCTCCCATCTACACACTTTTTTCCTCAAATTTTAGAAGTTTTGATAAAAGAAACCTCCTCAATTTTCCACATCTCACACCCATATCAATCCCTGAGGCCATATTGACTAGTCTTGATGAAGACTCAGACAGTATCTGAACAGTATAAAAACATTTCAAAGAATCTACCTTCAAAGGTCCTAGGGAATGGTGGAAAGGGACCTCTCAATTGGCCTCACACAACAGGAATACACTCCAGCTCTATCAATGCCAAGGATTCCATAATTCCATTTAAGCTCTTTCATCAGTCTCATTTATCTCCCTTATAACTGTCCGAAATGTATCCAGGACAAGACCCAACCTGCAAGCTTTGCCAGCCTGCTCTAGCATCACTAGGCCAAATGTTTTGGGAGTGCACTAAACTAACATCACTTTGGACCAAAATCTTTACATACTTCTAAAATAGCCAAATCCATTAACAGCAATAATTAGTACGTAAATGGCATTAAAGTGCATAGGGAGAAATCAACTGTAATGTCCTACACTGCACTGTTAGCAGGCCAACTGGAAGAATCCCAAGCCATCTTCTCTATCTCAATGGATAAGTGATATTCTATATTATCCCTATATTATCTCAAATTAGAAAAAAATAAATTCTTTCTTAGAAAATATAACCTAAACTTTTTAAAAAATATGGCAAGAGGTTATTAATACTATTTTACAATAAGAGCACTGGGCCTGTGATTGACTGTCTGAGGTCTTTTACTGTTTTATCATCTCTCTCAGTGTCTCTTCTTTTTTTCTTTCATTTGGGTGTTAGTTTAATCTTTAATTTTGTTTTGCTGTTGTTTTTTTCTTTGTATTTCTATTTTTCTTTTGCTTTCATTCTAATTCGCTTAAAGTAAATGGTTTTATCTGATATGATATTATGTTTAATCGGTTAAATATTAAAACAGGAAAAATTTAATGAACATCAAAGAAGCTGCGTTTTGGTACTGTGGCAGTGAGCATAGTCAATTTCATGCAATTGTTTCAATAAGAAAGGTATTTAATATATATTACCCACCATCCCCTTCATCTTACCTGCAACCTTTTACAAATGCCAAAGTGGGGACTGCAATTCCGATCAGCCAGTTCATTGCTCCAGAAAAGTTCATCAGCGCTCACAAAGTTTACATAAGAGCATTGATAAAGGTGACATGTCATCAAAGGTATCAACTGCTGCCTTTTTTTTCTCATCCTTTTTGTGATGACATTGTGCTTGTCTTGCTCGATTACAACGATTATATACTGTTTATCAACTGTTGTGGTTTTTCTATTTTAAATTCCTTGATGACACATAGACATAATATGAAGAGCAGGGAAGAGAAGACAAGAGAAGAGGGTGGAGGGTGTGGTTTGGAATCCTCCTTTTCCTCCTTTGTGAATCAAGTGCAATTAGAAGAGTGGGGGTAAAGTGGCCCTCTTGGTAAAATGAGTACAATATTGTGCATATATACATATTGTGCATTGTTGTTGATCACTTCAGCGAACTGGAGGTGTGTCACATGTGACAATAAATTTCAGATGAATTGTTTATATTTACATTTTTTATTTGTGCATAGATAACCTTGTATTTTTTAAAAAGCCAACACTGTTGTCCACCTGCATATCGTCATTAAGTTTTCAATACAAATCAACGACCAGGTATAAGAGGTTTTTAAAGTGAGGTAAATAAACAACAACAACAACAATGTATTTCTTGCATAGCCCAAAGTCACACAAGGAATGCCACAATGGGCTTCAACAGGCTATGTTTTTTGACAGTGTGGACAAAATCTCAGACCCGACAGCAGGTGCGGTTATAAAGCAGCTTTATTTTCAGAGTCACGGTGAGAAGAGTTTCAGAAAAGCAGACAATCAAATATACATGACAGCGTCAGGGCTCTTCTGAACCCCGTCTGTTGGGTGGGGTCCAGTTTTATACCCCTAGAATGCGTAATTTAATATCATTATAAAATGTAACAGTCAACACTTTATTATACACAATCTTTGAGCCCCTTCAATGCCCCTAGTGCAATTTGATTTCTTGGCCCTTTTTGTTATGGCGTTCAGATGTAAGCTAAGGGATAAGGCAGACTCATGTGTGGAATGCTCAGACCTTGAGTCCTTTGCACAAATATTTTTCTGTTTGCTAAAACAAAGCATGCTGTTACATGGTTTTGTAAAGCTTACTTCTCAGACATGAATTAGTACAAGGGAACTAAGAGAACATTCGTCTTCCACATTCCCCCCTTTTTTAGCAAACAAAAATATTTGATCAGGGAGAGTTGAGTAGGAAAGGGTAGGAGAGGAGGATGGAGTGGAGTGGGCGGAGGAGTGTGGGGTGGATGTGCTGATCTGAAGCATTTTTTCTTTGTGTAAAAAATAAGCCTTTGCCATCGAGGCAGTAAAATACTTGGATACAATGTATCTTATCAAGGGAACAATACAGCAAGCTACAAGCAGGAGAACAATTAAAGCAACCGTAAGAGAGATGAAAACTGATTTAAGCCATTGGCCCCAGGACCCAAAAGTGGACATAAACCATTTGTCCCAAGGATTAGAAATGCCAGAATTAGTAGCTAGTTCATGTCAAATCAGCTAAAGCACGGGTGATTGATCCATCAGGAGCTGTATTATTAGGGATATAGGTACAGCATGCATCACCAAACATAGCACAAACGCCTCCTTTCTCAGCCAAGAGCATATCTAAAGCCAATCGATTTTGCCAGGTCATGAGGGATGTTTTATCAAGTTGCTCATGGATACCTTCAACAGCTTCTTAGTAAAATTTAAGAATCTTTGTTGATTGTAATAGAGATAATTAATCCAATCTACATTTTTGTTTATAGTAACCTGAGGAAAAATAGACTCAAATTCAACTTGAACTTATCAGGGACTCCACGAGGGACTCGAATGGAATCAAAATACACCCCAGGGCCATGTAGGGAAAACTGGGAAGGGTCCACAGAATGGTTGACGATGTCGGCCAAACATGGTCGACACATGGAAGGCAGTTAAAGGGAAAAGTCGGAAAGGCATAACAAATTGTATTAAAGCAGAAGTGCCAGTCCAGTCAGGTGGAAGGATGTCAAGCAATTTAGACCTATGGCACATCCACCAAATATCAGTATTCTGAGTAATCAGAAAAATTGATAATTTGGAAGCTAAAGAGGAAGAATTAATCGGAAAAGTTTGGAAACAAAAGAGGATGGGATATTACCAACATTTGTGCCACGAGAGGAAGTAAGGTTTCTAAAAAACAGGTATAAATACCTTCATCGGGCTGGAACATCGGGGGAGTCATGGGAAGAGTAGGGGGAAAAAGAAGGGAAAGTGTAATGTAATTAGAGTCGATTGGAATAGAGGAAGAGATAAAAAGGGCAAGTAGGCAAGGAAGGCCAGTAGGATCAGATATGTTAGAAAGAGGAAAAGGGACAGTGGCCAAATGTGGCCTAGCTATAGCACATGCATAGCAATCAGATTGATTCACTTGTCTAGCGAATATAATACCCATTGCAGCCAACGGTTCTGATCCCCATACCCAATTTCAATAGAATAGTGGAAGAAGAGGTGGAAATATTCATGACCTTGACAGGGGGCGGGTTTGGACCAGGGGTAGGAGAGAGTGGTGTGTGTGTGTAGAAATGGGAGGTGTTAGTAACAGGGTTCTCAACCTTAATTTGAAATCTCCCTAGAGGATCTATTCCAGATACATATGCCCCTAAAATACAGGTTCCTGAATCATGTAAAGAAGGGTTCTTCAGAGTAATGATCAAAGGGTTACAATGGTATTCGCACATTCATGAGGGGCATGTCCTTTTATAATAGAAAACGATATTTCAGACCATACTTCTGGGCCTTATAGGGTTGATAAACCCCAGTCATCAGTTCCAGTATTAGCCAAAACCCAGTCCCACATGTCACAGTTACTTCGAATCCAGAGTTTGTAACAGTTACACACACATATTTGTCAGACCAGTTCCACTGGATTTGTCGATCAGTCCCACAGTCAATAATAGAACAGAAATCCACCTGAACTGATGTGGTGATTCCGAAAGGAAAAGTCAAGGTGACCAGAGCAGTCGACAAGGGGATGGAAAGACATAGTAGGACCACAATCAAGGGTGCCATCTTTTGCAATGTGAGATGTGAATCCAAGCAGGCAGTCCCTCAACTTTAACAGCATGTGGTGTCTACAGCAGAACTTGAACGGTCCTTCCACCGAGGGTGATGCCAATGTTTCCTTCGAGTATCTCTAGCCAGAATCCAGGTTCCTAATGGAATCGGGGAGTCCTTTGATGGAGGACTAGTTCTCCAGGCCTGATTCACCTGCTCGTGGACTTCCTTCAGAGAAGCTCGGAGACCTGTAAGACTGGAAAGAAGATCATTGTCCACAGTATGCAGTGTAACATTACCTATGACCATGCCGACTGGCATGGTCCATCTGGTCAGAATTTCAAATGACGACAGCCCTAACTGCCAATGTGTTCTTCCCCTTAATCCCATCAAGGCCAGAGGCAGAGCATCAGGCCAAGTTAAATTTGTTTGCTCACAGATTTTAGCCAATTTAGATTGCAAGGTACCATTGCATCGTTCCACAATACCTCCACTCTGGGGGTGGTATTTGCAATAATGATGCACATTTATCTGGAGCCAGGTGGTTAATTCATTTATAACGGAATTTAGTGGGTGCCATTATCAGTTTGTAATTTCTGTGGTATTCCCCATCTAGGAATGATTTCCTTTATCAAAGCTTTTGCCACAGGTTTGGCATCTGCATGTTTGGAAGGGAAAGCTTCCACCCATCGTGAGAACACATCAACAATTACTAAACAGTATCGGTACCCCTTTGATGGTGTTAATTCAATGAAGTCCATTTGAAGGTGTTCGAATGGACCCATTAGGTTAGGTGTAATGGGACTTACCTGGGTGCCCTTTCCTACATTAAACTTTTGACATAATGCACAGCACCTGCAGAACTGCTCTGCATATGTAGAGAAACCTACAGCTTCCCAATATTTTTCAACATCTTGAACCATGGCGTCTTTTCCAGCATGGTCTAGCCATGGGCGATTTTTCCATACCTGGGAAAGAAGATTTTGGGAGGAAAGGTTTGTTAGTTTGCTTATGGGTCCAGACTCCATCAGAGAGGGACCCTTCTTTGGACCATTTTCTCTCTCTGTGTCCGTGGCTGCATTCTGTAAAGAAATAATTTGATTATCAGTGTCCTGGTCATTTCTCTGTTGGAATAAAAGATTGGTGTGTTATTATACGCAGCCCGTTTAGCAAAATGATCAGCTAATTTGTTTCCTTTGCTGACAGGATCCTGTTTTCCTGTGTGAGCTTGACATTTAATGATCGCTAGCTTTGATGGTTTCGTTATGGCCTCTAAGAGGGATTCTTTTAGTTTTTGATGCTGAATGGGCTTGCCAGTACTGGTCTTGAATCCCTGAGTTTTCATAATGCCCCATGATCATGGCAGACTCCCAAAAGCATATCTAGAATCAGTATAGATAGTTACAATTTTTCCCTCTGACAACTGACAAGCTCGGGTGAGAGCTATCAACTCAGCTGCCTCGCGCTTAAACTTGAAGAAATTGGTTTGCTTCCAGCTGGTGGTCACCTTTGACCACTGCATAGCTGGTTGAAGGTGTTCCATTTTCCAATCATAAAGAACATCCATCCACAAAAATTATCTCTCCTGTTCCTAAGGGTGTTTCCTGTAGGTCTGGTCTAGGTTTTATAACCTTAGTTATTTTATCATGACAGTTGTGGGTTCCCCTTGATTTTCAGTTGGAAGCAATGTAGCTGGATTTAAGGTGGAGCACCTTTCTATGGTAACGTTTGACAATGTACAGAGTATATTTTGGTAGTGTATTTCCCTAGCAGTAATGAGATGTGAGGTTTTAGCCTGTACTAAAATGGAGTGACGGCGTGAGGCACTTTTACCACTAGGGGCTCATGAGCACTATATCTGTACTGGCTAGCACGGCCTCTGTTGTGGCTGCTACAGCTCTGAGACAGGTTGGATGTCCCACAGCCACTGGATCCAATTTTTCAAAAATAGGCTAAGCCTTTGTTTTTTCTCCATGGAGTTGTGTAAAAAATGCATTCATATATCCCCCCTTTTCGTCCACAAACAGAGTGAATGGACGAGATAGTCAACAGTCCCAACGCATGCGCAAACAGTAGGGCATTTTTTTTTAAGTCACATAGAGCCTTCCCAGCTTGATCATTCCATGCCACCTGACCAGAAAGGGGGAGATCAGGGGTGACCGCTAAAGTTTGCAAAAGCTGTGCTCTTTCATTGAAGTTTAAAATCCATTGCCGGCAGTATCCTATAATGCCTAATACAGACACAACCTGTTGCTTTGTAACATGTCTTGGTCTAGGAAGATTTTGAATGGTGTTTATACGGTCGCTAGAGAGAGAGAGAGCTCTGTTTCACAAGAAATGTCATGACCTGAATATTTCACAGTTGTTTGAATTAACTGCAGTTTTGTTTTAGAAACTTTGTGGCCATTTTCTGCTAAATAATAACAATTGCTGAGTATCCCGTGCACAATCTGCTTCCGTAGTACTACACAACATTCCACATACTGTATCAATACACTGTCTTTTCCGGCCAAAAGCCTTTTAAATTTTGAGCAAGAGCTTATCCAATACACAAGGGCTACAATATATCCCTGAGGCATAACGGTCCATGTCCAACGGCGGTTTTGGAAGGTAAAGGCAAACCAGAATTGAGAGTCGGGTGCAAAGGAATACAAAATAAGCATTAGCAAAGTCAATAACAGAGAAATAACAGGCGGACGAGGGTATCGTAGAAAGAATAGTGGAAGGATTAGTAACAATAGGTGCCCTAGGAAAACTGCAGAATTAACGTGTCGAAGATCTTGAACAAAAACGCCATGAACCGTCAGCCTTTTAAACAGGTAAAACGGGGGAGTTGACTGGAGAGTGTTTAATTTGAATGACTGCTCCACATTTCACGAGATCGGAATGTACGGCGGAGATGCCAGCCTCTGCTGCTGGAGACAGAGGATACTGGGAGCGATGCGGGCGGAAGGATGATTTTTGGGTAAATCACCAGTGGCTCACAGTGTGCTATCCTTCCATAATCATTTTTCCCCTGGGACCAAAGTGCATCGGGAAGTGAGGAAAGCCAAGTGGGAGGCGGTTTGCAATGAAAAAGCAGAAAGGGAAGGACGGCACAATGCACGATGTACTAAAAAATCATTTTGAAGCACAAACTTTAGTTATCAAATGATCTGAGGTATCAAAGATACCCGAAGCAACATGTAGCCAGTCCGTCCTATTGAAACATTGTTCCACCCAATCCCCAATTTCAACTCAGTGAACGGTGCTATAATTGGCTAAAGAAAACATGGGGAACCGAACCTCCAAATAGAAAACGCTTTGTGAATATGTGAAGTGCACTGACAGCAGCAGCTGTGTTGGATGAGGAAAAAATGCAAGGGATATGAAGGGTCTCTGGGCTAGTACCTGAAAAGAGAAAAGATTCTAACCAAGGTGTGTCCACTTCAGAAGGGAAGTACTGGGCAGTGCAGTGGAGGGTGTTGGGGACTTGCAAGTGGGGAAAAGACATGAAGAAAAAAAGAGTGTAGGGCTTTAAGGAGAATGGTGTGTGAGGAAACCCTCGTTTGGTTAGAGAAATAGAGAGGGAGAGCTTAGTCATCATCCCTTCCTAAACAGATTAACAGGGCAGAGCTGATTTAATAAAAAAAACGGTGCATCAAAGTGGAACCACTGGAATGGAGCTGAACTCGAAGAGTTTTAGACACCAGCAAAACATGAGGTTGTCCAGAAGCACTAAGAACAGTCACTTTATCGTTCGAGGCAGATTAGAAAGCAGTTTCAGTGCCATTCAGCAAAGTCAATAAAGGATCTGTGTCCCCATGGCAAGTGAGCAAAGGCAACTGAAAAGAGTGGCTGGGGGTCCCTGTGAAAGGAATATCCTCAGGTTCAGGTAAGGAAGGTGGGGGGAAGAAGCTGATGTGGGCCATTGCTGCAGAAGTGTCCCATCATAACAGGCAAGATGTGTAGGTGCTTGATCTGAGGGAGAGGCAGCTGAGCAGATGAAGATGAAGCAAAAATCCACGACCTCTCCCCCGGCTTCGCCCCCTGTTCTCGGACAAATCCACGTCTTTCACGTCCTCTCCCCCTGCCTGAGGTCCACCTGCATAATAATTCATTTGTGCCGCGATTAACTTGGTCTGAGTGTCTGACTCTTTTTGTTTAGTCTGCCGTTCAGCATGCTCCGCGTGTCTTTAAACTTCATCAAAAGTGGCACTTTCTCATCCAAATACAGGACGTGCGTACTTTATTTTGAATATCACGGTCGTCTGGGCTGTCTAAGCCAGAATGGTTTGTCAACAAGTCCTAAATGCGGTGTGCCCATTCATCTACCGTCTCATCTTTCTTTTGTTTGGCCGCTGAAAAGGTATCAGTCGGTGCCCTTTTTATATTTTGCAGCTATTGCAGTTTTCACAGATTCCCATTTGGCAAGGAAAAGACCCTCATTATTTTGTCCACGAGGCAATGCCTCATTCCAATGCCACTGTACTCCATTATGCTGCCCATAATTGACAGTAGCCCAAGTAGTCCCCAACTTTCTGCGTAGCACTTGGGTCCACTCGGCCGCACTGGGTTATATATGTTGTCTAGTTGCTGCACCTGTTCCACAAACTTCAACCCACCGATTACCTTACGATCAGGCACTTCGGACACTACGTCTTTCAGCTCTTGAATATCTCAGTTACGGTGTATCATTACAGTAGTGGGGTTATCGTTTCCTGGGGGCAGTGTGGGATCGTGTCGGGGGTTAGGAACCTCAATTAAAGGGCATGAAAATGTGGATGCTAAAGGTTTTCAGGGGTCTTATCTCTGAGGGTTTTGGTTCTAGCACGTTGTGAAATGGAGGGCTTTTTGTGTAAGTTAGAAAAGCCTCCCATAGCCCCTAACAAGTGGCCGTCAGTCTCATCATCAGGATGTATAAGTGAGGAGGGGTCGCACTGATATTGTTCATCAAAGAAATCATCAGTAACTGGGCATCGGTAACCACAGGAGCCGTTGGGGCAATGATTGAATGTGGCAGTGGAAGGAGTTGTGGGTAAAGTGTTGCGGAAGAGAGCGCTGGATATGAAAGTTTTTTTTTTTTAATCACTCCTTCTCCTCCTTCCTTCAGACTGGGGTCCCGTATCAGCCTACACTTTCTGTAAAGCTATAAGCAGCTGTTCTTTTTCCTTTCTATTCTTAAGTTCAGCAACTAAAAGCTCATTCCGTTTTTGTGCCGCTTCCAACGTACGGTCTTTAATAACCAATTCCCATCTGTCATAAATATCCATCCGATAAGGACCTCCATTACAAAAACCCTGTGTATTTCTGCACAGTATTTTTCTAATTCATATCTCCAGTTCCTTCCACTGGCTATCCACCTCCACTGTCCTTATTCCACCTCCTACATGCTTTTTTTTAATCCTGTCTTCTTTTCAATGAGCTTTCTAGGGAACCCGCCTTTCGATCCCGACAGCGCACTAGGAGCCTGGCGATCCCCCGAAAATAATCCTTCTAACGTTAGGTTTTTAGGACTCTTGGGGGACTGTTTGTTTTTCCCATAGTGAGTGGCAGAATCTCAGCAGAAAGTGCCTCAGCCCTCGATAACCCCCGTTCCCCCCGCCGTCCGCTCCTATTCCCGGATTACAGCTTCAGGTGACTTCGTGTCCGTTATTTGCATCAGCAGAATCCTACATCAATACGCCCCGTGGAGTCCAGGATATGGAGGTTTTTACCCCGATCCCTTCATCAGACGGTTTGTATGCGTCAATCTGCCAGGGTATTGTCTCCGTCACCTTAGCAACCCGTTGAAACAAGAGTATGACCAGACAGCGGATGAAAAACTCGACCTCCCGTTTATTTAGACACACATTCTCTAAATACGCCCTTTCACCCCCGTTCCTCAAATTATTATAGGAGCGTGCCACTCGCCTTTTCTAATCCTTTCCACAGGGGTGACTAGCTAACATTCACACTGTGCCGTTTTCCGTAGGGTCCCAAGTCACTTTCCGTGTGCCCTTAGAACCCTCCTATGTATTTTCCATACAGTATGGTTTCTTATTCTTTATTTTGCATATGCTTTTTATTCCTTTTCCTTCTATATTCGTATTACTTCCAGCACACCAGTCAAACTAACAGGAATCCCCCAATCTACTCACCGTGACTCCATCCACCTGCATGGAAATGCCCGTCAAGTCGTGCCTCGATCGGCTAGGAGGAGTCAGGGACTCCCCACGCAGGAAACGCCAAGGCAGGCCAATCCTACATTTACCGAAGCTGGACCCGATCCGGCCGGAATCGGCTCCACCACGGTCCTCTGGACGATCCTGCACGAGGAGCCATCTGCCGTCTCCTGCCCCACGTTTGGGCACCAAAACTGTGGACGAAATCTCAGACCCGACAGCAGGTGCGGTTATAAAGCAGCTTTATTTTCAGAGTCACGGTGAGAAGAGTTTCAGAAAAGCAGACAATCAAAATATACATGACAGCGTCAGGGCTCTTCTGAACCCCGTCTGTTGGGTGGGGTCCAGTTTTATACCCCTAGAATGCATAATTTAATATCATTATAAAATGTAACAGTCAACACATTTATTATACACAAACCTTTAGCCCCTTCAACGCCCCTTGTGCAACTTGATTTCTTGGCTCCTTTAGTTATGGCATTCAGATGTAAGCTAAGGGAAAACGTGATAAGGCAGACTCATGTGTGGAATGCTCAGACCTTGAGTTCTTTGCACAAATATTTTTCTGTTTGCTAAAACAAAGCATGCTGTTACATGGTTTTGTAAAGCTTACTTCTCAGACATGAATTAGTACAAGGGAACGAAGAGAACATTCGTCTTCCACAACAGCACCCCAGCCTTGACGCTCTATTAAGACAAGAAAAACTCCCAAAAAACCCTTGTTGGAAAAAAAAATTATGGAAAAATCTTGAGAAAAGCAATTCAGAAAGATACCCCAAAGTAGGTTGGGCATGCAATGGGTGTCAAAAAATAAGAGTAAATACAACATACAAATCAGAACACAAGTAATCCTCTTCACAGAGCCAGATGGCCAATTTATCATTGTCATCTCAGGAATACAATACAATAATACAATAGTAATAGTACAAACTACAAGGAAAAATGGAAAAATAGATTATACTGTATCCATCTATCCATCCATTATCCAACCCACTATATCCTAACTACAGGGTCACGGGGGTCTACTAGTGCCAATTCCAGCCAACACAGGGCGCAAGGCAGGAAACAAACCCCGGGCAGGGTGCCAGCCCACCGTAGAGATTATACTGTATCTCTCACTAAACTCAGAACTGTCAAATATCAGGACACAGATGCAGTGAGGTACATCCACTGAATACTGAGGCTGTAATAATATTAGGATTTGATGCTAATGAAGAATCAAGATGTTTAGTTTTTACCTTTGAATGAATCCACTTTAAATCTCCTTTGTAATATTACTGATTAGCTCTTTAATACGGAGTTCTACTGCAGTCAGTTTCACACCAACACCATTAAGGACTGTATGTTCAACAGTAAGCAGCTCAAATTAACTAATAATATTAGCCCCTAGTAAAAAAAAAATACAAACGGTGGATTCAGAAAAGTAATGAATTAATTACATAGTACTTCTGATTTATCAAGTTAACCAATGACACTTTAACTGAGACTGAGTAACACAACTAGCATATATATATGGGAGACTCCTAATAGGCAGATAGGCATCCTGGCCGTGGAGTGCGGTCCCTTTTATTATTGACCCGGAGTAGTTCCAGTGCCAGGGTCCCCTGCCCAATAGAAGTACTTTTGGGTCATGCGGAAGTCCATTACAGCAAGGAGCTTGTCACCCTGCAGCCTCCAGTGACTCCAGCAGGGCTGCTCTGTCGGACTACATTTCTCTTCGTGCCCTCAAGGCTTTCCATTGGGAACTGACATCCGGTGCTGCTGCCATCTAGTGTGTGCTAGGGTTCAGAAAACCCCAGCGATTTCTTTTCTTTTTTGTTCATCCATCCTTTCCAATTCTTCCTTCTGGGTCTGCTCCTTCTTTCCTCCCTTTCCTTTATATACAGTATATATATATATATATTTATATACAGTATATATATACAGTATATATATATATATATATATATATATATATATATATATATATATATATATATATATATATATATATATATACTAGCAAATACCCGTGCTTCGCAGCGGCGAAGTACTGCCTTAAAATTTTTATTAAGAAGAAAATTAAACCTTTATAAACTGAGAGAAATATACCAATAATTATTTGTTAAGGATCTCTTTGTATACCACATTGTCAGTACGGCCCTCTGGTTGTAATAAGACCAAGCTGTGCGCTGAGCTTACTCTTGAGCATGCAACGTACAGTTGGCCATGTGAACAGTAATCTTGTTTCAAATCTCACAGCTTGGATTGCTGCTGTCATGATCGGTTTGAGTTTCATGGTTTGTTTCAATTATGTTTGTATTTGCAGGACTTGTGGTGTTGTTGTGACATTCAGCATCTGTCAAGCATATTCAGCATACAACCAGTTTCATCGATAACTTCACATCCAGCTTTTCAGAGTTTAAACATTCATAACCATCAAAGTGTCCACTACTCAAATCGTCACCTGTCAATCTAAGATGTTTAAGAGGCATTGGCGGTTGTCCAAAGGTGTAAAATATTTGGCCATTTCGGTACACTTGAAAGCGACAACCAAACAGTTCAGCGGCAGCCATCAACTCACATGCAGAACCATAGGTGAAGAGATTAAGCATTTCACTCTTCTAGTGCTCCTGTGTAATATAATTATCTCCTGTACCGTCATCAGTCCACACCTTGAACCTTTTCAACCATCATCCGTCGACCGTTATGACCGTTATACGTGTAGAATTTCAAAATGAAACCTGCTTAACTTTTGTAAGTAAGCTGTAAGGAATAAGCCTGCCAAAATTTAGCCTTCTACCTACACGGGGAGTTGGAGAATTAGTGATAAGTGAGTGAGTCAGTCCCCATGGGCTCACCACCTATGGGAGGGGCCAAGGAGGTTGGGTGCAATGTGAGTTGGGTGGTGGCCGAAGGCGGGGACCTTGGCGGTCTGATCCTCGGCTACAGAAACTGGCTCTTGGGACGTGGAATGTCACCTCTCTGAAGGGGAAGGAGCCTGAGCTAGTGCGCGAGGTCGAGAGGTTCCGCTAGATATAGTCGGACTCACCTCGACGCACAGCTTGGACTCTGGAACCAATCTCCTTGAGAGGGGCTGGACTCTCTACCACTCTGGAGTTGCCCCCGGTGAGAGGCGCCGAGCAGGTGTGGGCATACTTATTGCCCCCCGACTCGGAGCCTGTGCATTGGGGTTTACCCCGTGGGCGAGAGGGTGGCCTCCCTCCGCCGGGGTGGGGAAGGGTCCTGACTGTTGTTTGTGCGTATGCGCCCGAACAGCAGTTTGGAGTATCCACCCTTTTGGAGTCTCTGGAGGGTTGCTAGAGGGCATACCTTCTGGGGATTCCCTCGTTTTGCTGGGAGACTTCAATGCTCACGTGGGCAATGACAGTGAGACCTGGAAGGGCGTGATTGGGAGGAATGGCCCCGATCTGAACCCGGCGGTGTTTTGTTATTGGACTTCTGTGCTCGTCACGGATTGTCCATAACGAACACCATGTTCAAGCATAAGGGTGTTCATATGTGCACTTGGCACCAGGACACCCTAGGCCTCAGGTCGATGATCGACTTTGTGGTCGTGTCGCGGACTTGCGCCATATGTCTTGGACACTCGGGTGAAGAGCTGGAGGCGGAGCTGTCAACTGATCACCACCTGGTGGTGAGTTGGCTTCGATGGTGGGGGAAGATGCCGGTCAGACCTGGTAGGCCCAAACGTGTTGTGAGGGTCTGCTGGGAACGGCTGGCAGAGTCCCCTGTCAGAAGTAGCTTCAACTCCCACCTCCGCAGAACTTCAACCACGTCCCGAGGGAGGTGGGGGACATTGAGTGCGAATGGGCCATGTTCCGTGCCTCTATTGTTGAGGCGGCTGACCGGAGCTGGTGGCGCAAGGTGGTCGGTGCCTGTCGTGGCGGCAATCCCGAACCCGTTGGTGGACACCGCGTGAGGGATGCTGTCAAGCTGAAGAAGGAGTCCTATAGGACTTTTTGTCCTGTGGGTCTCTGGAGGCAGCTGATAGGTACCGGCAGGCCAAGCGAACGCTGCTTCGTTGTTGCTGAGGCAAAAACTCGGGCATGGGAGGAGTTTGGAGAGGCCATGGAGAACGACTTTCGGACGGCTTCGAGGAGATTCTGGTCCACCGTCCGGCGTCTCAGGAGGGGAAGCAGTGCAGTGTCAACACCGTATATAGTGGGGATGGTGCGCTGCTGACCTCGACTTCGGGTTGTGGGTCGGTGGGAGGAGTACTTCAAGACCTCCTCAATCCCACTAACATGCCTTCCAATGAGGAAGCAGAGTCTGGGGACTCTGAGGTGGGCTCTCCCATCTCTGGGACTGAAGTCACCGAGGTGGTCAAAAAACTCCTTGGTGGCAGGGCCCGGGGTGGATGAGATCGCCCGAGTTCCTTAAGGCTCTGGATGTTGTAGGACTGTCTTGGTTGACACGTCTCTGCAACATCGCATGGACATCGGGGACAGTGCCTCTGGATTGGCAGACCGGGGTGGTGGTCCCCCTCTTTAAAAAGGGGGACGGAGGGTGTGTTCCAACTATAGAGGGATCACACTCCTCAGCCTCCCTGGAAAAGTCTATTGGGGTTCTGGAGAGGAGGGTCCGTCGGATAGTGAACCTCGGATTCAGGAGGAACAGTGTGGTTTTCGTCCTGGTCGCGGAACAGTGGACCAGCTCTTCACCCTTAGCAGAGTCCTGGAGGGTGCATGGGAGTTTGCCCGACCGGTCTACATGTGTTTTGTGGACTTGGAAAAGGCATTCGACCGTGTCCCTCGGGAATCCTGTGGGGGTGCTCGGGAGTATGGGGTACGGACCCCTGATAAGAGCTGTTCGGTCTCTGTACAACCGTGTCAGAGCTTGGTCCGCATTGCCGCAGTAAGTCGAGCCCGTTTCCAGTGAGAGTTGGACTCCGCCAGGGCTGCCCTTTGTCACCATTCTGTTCATAACTTTTATGGACAGAATTTCTAGGCGCAGCCAGGGTGTTGAAGGGGTCGGTTTGGTGGACTCAGGATTGGGTCACTGCTTTTGCAGATGATGTTGTCCTGTTTGCTTCATCAGGCCGTGATCTTCAGCTCTCTCTGGATCGGTTCGCAGCTGAGTGTGAAGCGGCTGGGATGAGAATCAGCACCTCCAAATCCGAGCATGGTCCTCAGCCGAAAAGGGTGGAGTGCCCTCTCAGGGTTGGGGGAGAGATCCTGCCCCAAGTGGAGGAGTTCAAGTATCTCGGGGTCTTGTTCACGAGTGAGGGAAGAATGGAGCGTGAGATCGACAGGCGGATCGGTGCGGCATCCGCAGTGATGCGGGCTCTGCATCGGTCTGTCGTGGTGAAAAGGAGCTGAGCCGTAAGGCAAAGCTCTCAATTTACCAGTCGATCTACCTTCCTACCCTCACCTATGGTCATGAGCTATGGGTAGTGACCGAAAGAGCGAGATCGCGAATACAAGCGGCTGAAATGAGTTTCCTCCGCAGGGTGTCTGGGCTTTGCCTTAAAGATAGGGTGAGAAGCTCAGTCATCCGGGAGGGCTCAGAGTAGAGCCGCTGCTCCTCCGCATCGAGAGGAGTCAGATGAGGTGGCTCGGGCATCTGATCAGGATGCCTCCTGGACGCCTCCCTGGTGAGGTGTTCGGCACGTCCAACGGGAGGAGGCCCGGGAAGACCCAGGACACGCTGGAGGGACTATGTCTCCCGGCTGGCCTGGGAACGCCTTTGGGATTCTCCCGAAGAGCTGGAAGAAGTGGCCGGGAGAGGGAAGTCTGGGCCTCTCTGCTTAAGCTGCTGCCCCGCCCGACCTCGGATAAGCGGAAGAGATGGATGGATGGATGGATGGTAGTGAGTCAGTGAGGGCTTTGCCTTTTATTATTATAGATATATACAGATTTACATAGGCTACCTGTATATATGTATATATGTATATATATATATATATATATATATATATATATATATATATATATATACTGTATATGTATGTTATCTTCTCTGTTGATAAGTACTTTTATCCTTTAAACATCATCAAGAGCCATTTAACAAATCCCAGGTGAAAAACTACGACACATAAATTCTCACGCTGATTTGGAGAAGGTTTTCATTCATCTGTCATCATTGTAGACGTCCTGACGTGGTAAGAAACGTACTTATTTTACCTTGGGTGAGGAATTTTGAGCAAAATGTGTTTTTAAATTATGTAGCATTCTAAAAAAGCCAAAAGCGCAGTGTGATAATAAAGCAGATGACTGTTTTTTTCAGTCTCTCACACTAACTTTAATGTTAAATGTTAAAATAACCATTAATCGAAAAATTTAGTGCACATTTTATTTTTTACTTTGTATCCCACAGTTAAATGAACCTTCTCCATAGTGAGTTACATGCCAAGGAAGTCTCTTCCAAATTGGATAAATCATATTTTATAGTGGATTATATAATTGTAAATATATTAATTCAGCAAAGTAACCTTTGTAATCTTCTTTATAAAAAATCAACTAGGAACAAAGTTTTAAATTACCCAGTCTGGGAATCAGTGTTGCCAGAAATGCATGTGCTGATTATTAATAAGGTATCTTTTTAATGAAAATGAAAGGAAACTGAATAAATTAGCACAAAACGAATGAACAGAAAACTTTAGCAAAGGACTTGGTTAAGTGAGGCAGACAAAACCAAGCATACCAGGGATGGAACCCCAACCTAAATCTGGCAATGCTCACAGAAGATAGGGAAACATTGGAGTCCCTAAAGAAGTTCAGCTGGAGGTGGACTTTACAAGTTCCATTGTATCTTTCTTTGTCTTCTGTGAACATTGTCAGGTTTAGGTTGGAATTCCATCCCTGGTTTAGTTTTGTTGTTATTTATTAGTTTTATTTTTATCTGTATGCTACTTCTCTTTTGTTGTTTTTTTGTTAAATATTTCTTATTGGTTTTTAGTTGATTTTTGTTTTTTTTTATTCAGTTAGTTTTCTTCTTTATGAGAACTGGTTTTATCATGATATTTTCTAACCCACCTAATCCAAACCAGGGTCGCCAAGCCTATCCCAGCTAACACAAGGTGCAAAGCAGGAACAAACCCTGTACAGACCACCAGTCTGTCAGTGTGAACCGGGTATAACTGATTTTTTTGTTTTGTTAATTCTTCTCCTTTTCTTCTGTTAATTGAACCCAGAGGATTAGAGACTTTGACTTGCTCAAGGTTCTCCTGTGTAAGGTTTCTTTCTGGCCCCAGTATAGACACGACATATTGAATTCTTTCTCTTTGTCTTCAGCTCCTTTTCTCTGACTTTGGTTCATTGAGGAAGTCACTTTTTTTCCTTTAGAGGAAATTCTGTATTAGTTCTGACAAGTTTGGGCTTTGTTTTTGTTTTTGTAGTCCAGACCTTATTTACCTTCTGTTAGAATTTGGGAATAGTTCTCTTCTATAGACATTTTCAATTGGAAGTTTTAGAAGTCAGGTTGTTAAGATTTTGTCTAATTTTGAGTTTTGTCTTTGTATTTTCATATTATTGTGTTTGAAAGTACTTTTCAGATAAAGCTAGTTTTCTCTTTGGTATTGTTTAAGCAGCATTTTTTTACTTTAAAGCTTTATTTTTTTTTTTTTTTTCTGCTTGGATGCACTTAGCTGCTAAATTAAGTAATATGGTAAGTAATAAATAAATGTATTAATAAGTTAGAGACAGGCCATAAAGTGCACAGTGGGTGGAACAATTGGAATAAGATATCAGGAGTATTGTGTGATTGAAGCTTTAAAGTGACAGTTAAAGGTCAGGTTTTTTAAGACAGTGGAAAGATCAGCAATGATGTTTGGATCTGAGACCTGTGCAGTAAAGGGAGTGCAGGAGAAGAAGTTAAATGTGGCAGAAATGAGAATGTTGAGATGGATGTGTAGAGTTACAGAAAAGGACAGAGTTAGAAATGAGACAATCAGAGGTCAACAAATATGGGGGAGATATCTAAGAAAGTACAGGAAAGTAGGGTGAAGTGGTAAAGACGTGTGATAAGGTGAAGTGAGGAAGAAGAAGAGTTAAATTAGAATCAACTGTTCTGTCTGGAGAAGTCATGGAGGTGTTGAGGACCTACAAGTATTTCAGGGCTCATTTGAGCAACAGGCTGGAGTGAGATACGAACAGTTAGGTTCAGGGTCCCCTCTATTTTTTGAGGAGCCACAGGTCCTTCGCAACATGCTGGGCCCCGTCAAATATGTTTTATCAGTCTGCTGTAGCAGTTACACTATTATATGAGGCACTCCCCAGAAGAAACAGCTCTACTGCAGGTGAGGATATCAAACTCAGTAATCTGATAAGAAAGGTTAATGTTGTCCCGTGAGTCACTTCTGGCTAAACACTGCAGCGATTTCACTAATAGATGGATACACAGAGGGCATTAGTAGTGCCACTGCACTTCTTAATTAGTCCTCCTATTAACAGGGAATTGTTTTGGTTTTTTTTTCTGTCTAAGGTGCGACACTGGCAGCCTGCCCTTTTCGCAGTTACAGAAAGCCAAGTGCACAACTTCAGTTGCACCAGACAGAGGAAAGAAATTAGAAACAAGATCACCGCAAACAGGCATATGTACTGAATTATCAAATGACAGTTCAATTTACAGTAAATAAAGGAGTAGCAAACTCACAGTTTACCTTCAGTCAGTCTTTTGAAGTTTCCGCCTTTCCAGATCTCCAGATGCTGACTGCTTCACTTTAAAAGTAGCGTACTGGCCAAACACTAGCGTAGACATAATGCGACTTAAAAAGGGAAGTTGCTTTACTGTATGTTGTTGTTATTGTTTCATTTTAGTATTGGCTATCGGTAGATATCTGTTTTTGAGAATACGTGACGGTCAGGATTATCTCCACAGCCCCTGACCGCTTAAACCGAGAACCGTCGATAATGAAAGAAAGGATAAGCCAGGCAAATGAAGACATGCATAGTCACCAAGGGTAGGTGTAAAAGTGATTAAGTGCTTCTATGAAAATGATCAAGGGGCCAAATAGTGCAGTGCTTTTCCAAAAATAAATCAATTATCCATAAAATCAAAGTGGTTATGGAGGTTAAAAGTTCAAATAAATAACAATAAATATAACCAGAAAAATTAGGTTAAAATCCAGGCAGGTCCTTATCTTAAACCCTGAACCTTCACTCAAGGGACTGTCATTGGATACAAATCACTCTAAAATGATGTCTCCTCTGCTTATCCCATAAGGGCCTTGCAGCATGAGGAGAACCCCAGTGAGAGGTGCAGTTAACAATCAAAATCCAGTTTGTGTCCCTTGTTTCCATTCCATAGCCTTACACGGGGAACCCTGTAAGCCCATCGCCTTTCCCCTGCATCTGCGGACGCCTACTCTGAGCAGACAAACGACTCCTTCTCCATAAGATGCTCAACAGGAGTGACCCTCTTCAGCCCCATTGAGTGCTGGCCACACATGCCTCACTAGGGGCTCACTCCCGAACACCTGCCTCCATCCTAAACAGCGTGGCTCCCTATCCTACCTCTCATTCAAACCTTTACCTTTAATCTGTCTTACTTTTTAAATTATTCTGTTGTCTCCTACCGATGTTGCCATGTAGGCTCCCTTTTTAAACTGCATCTATGTGCAGGTGCTGCAATCACCTGCTCCGAGGTGTGAATGAAGCACTTGACTGATCCACCCCTTGTTTGCGTGTGATTGTGCGATCAGCAAAGCACCCCAATTAACCTTGGAGTGGAGTGCACACTGTCTCACATGCATCTGCACCCTCTTACAGCCTGCAAGCTCTTGGAATTTCAGTTACCATATATACTTGCAGATAAGTTGTATATCAGGACTTGATTTTACAATATAATTTCTGGTATTTTATAATGTCGGTCATATAACTAGAATGCAGAAAACTGACGCTATTGGTACAAGGGATTATGATATGCTAACGCCCACCTGAGAGAGTAACCACGGAGCACAATGACCTTTTTTTCTATGTGGGTGCGGCAATGCGCTGTATCAGTGCGTGTGCTCCTAACCTCTCTCTCTCTCTCTCTCTCGTGCAACGTGACCACACGGTAATACCCGAACTATTCCGAAGAAACGTTTGCACTGATTTGTGTTTAATGTAGATGTAAGAGCATCCCTTACCTACGATGGAGCGTTTGATCAGAAGAAAATATGAAGCTGGTTTTAAATTAAACATCATTAAAGTAGTAAAAGAAATTGGTAACTGTCCTGTTGCAACAAAATTCGATGCGCTTTGAGAAACTGATGCAAGATTGGAGGAGGCAACAAAAAAATAAAAATTAAGTGTCGCATTTTTGAATGTGTGAATATTTCGGGATCTGATTTTATGATTGATTTTTTGGGTTTCAAGACCCGACTTATACGCGAGTATATACGGTATTTATTTAAAACGACCAGCACCACAAACCTCTTCTATCACAATAGAATGTGTTTGCTTTCGTCTGTGTTTACTTGGTTACGAGTCTAAGGTCTGTGTGTGGTTTTCTCCTTTGGGTACATTTTTCTGTCTTTTTGGTCATTGGTTACACCCAATGATGGGAAGCCTTTTGGACCAATTGTATTAACTTTAAAAAGGCAGGAGTAGCCTTAGGAAGGGGTTGTTAAATCAATGAAGAGTTAGACTATAGATAAAATTAATTGCAATGATTTTTATGTCCCAAAAAGTTAAGGAGTAGCAAAAATTATAATAATGATAGAAAGCCATAATATTAATATAATGAAATTAATATTCATTTTATTTTTTGTTGTGTCTTTTCTAGATTTATATCAGGAAATTTTCTGGAAAGAAGGAACAAAAGAAAAAATCATGTCTGGAACAAGCAAAACAACTTTAGTTATCAAAAAATGTATTCTTGTAGGCTTCCCTGGATTCCAAGACCAAGAAAGCAAAAAAACACTTTTTACAATCTTTCTCATTATTTATCTTCTTATTTTCTGATAAATTCTATGCTGATCAGCATTTTTGTTGCAGACAGAAATCTTCACACCCCGATGTATTTCCTAGTTTGTAGACTTGCCATTTTGGATATCATGCTCTCAACAAACATAGTGCCTAGGATGTTAGTGCTCTTCATTGCGGATTCAAGATCGACTGCATTTGCAGTCTACTTTACACAGATCTACTTTTATTGGTGTCTTAGCTCAGTTGAATGTTTCCTTCTTGGCCTTATGGCTTATGACAGGCACATTACAATTTGCAAACCCTACACTACCCCATTATAATGACTAACAGTCGCATTCTGAAATTGATCATGTATACCTGGTTG